>NW_027167473.1:3949438-4225855 GCF_013368605.1 Nyctibius grandis
CCTTCATATGCTGCCAGTATCTCTTTTTCAGTTGGGGTGTAATTGGCCTCGGAACCCTTGTATCCTCGACTCCAAAATCCTAGGGGTCGACCTCGAGTCTCCCCTGGTACTTTCTGCCAGAGGCTCCAGGTAGGACCATTGTCCCCAGCTGAGGTGTAGAGCACATTTTTAACATCTTGTCCCGTACGGACTGGTCCAAGGGCTACTGCATGCACAATCTCTTGTTTAATCTGTTCAAAGGCCTGTCGTTGTTCAGGGCCCCACTGAAAATCATTCTTCTTTCTGGTCACTTGATAAAGAGGGCGTACAATCTGGCTGTAATCTGGAATATGCATTCTCCAGAAACCCACAACACCTAAGAAGGCTTGTGTTTCCTTTTTGTTAGTTGGTGCGGACATAGCTGTTATTTTGTTGATCACCTCTATCGGGATCTGGCGACGCCCATCTTGCCATTTAATCCCTAAAAACTGGATCTCCCGGGCAGGTCCCTTGACCTTGCCTCTTTTTATGGCAAGACCAGCTTTCAGAAGAATTTGGATTATTTTCTCCCCTTTGTCAAAAACTTCTGCTGCTGTATCACCCCACACAATGATGTCATCAATGTATTGCAAATGTTCTGGAGCTCCACCCTTTTCTAGTGCAGTCTGGATCAGTCCATGGCAAATAGTAGGACTGTGTTTCCACCCCTGGGGCAGTCGATTCCAGGTGTACTGGATACCTCTCCAGGTAAAAGCAAACTGTGGCCTGCACTTTGGTGCCAAAGGAATAGAGAAAAATGCATTAGCAATGTCTATGGTGGCATACCACTTGGCTGCCTTTGACTCCAGTTCGTATTGAAGTTCTAGCATGTCTGGCACAGCAGCACTCAGCGGTGGCGTAACTTCATTTAGGCCACGATAGTCCACAGTTAATCTCCATTCTCCATCAGACTTTCGCACTGGCCATATAGGACTATTAAAGGGTGAGCGAGTCTTACTAATCACTCTTTGATTTTCTAATTGTCTAATCAGTTTATGAATGGGGATCAGGGAGTCTCGATTGGTGCGATATTGTCGTCGGTGCACCGTGGTAGTAGCAATTGGCACCTGTTGTTCTTCAACCTTCAGCAACCCCACAACAGAAGGATCCTCTGAGAGGCCAGGCAAGGTAAACAGCTGTTTAATGTCCTCAGTCTCTACAGCTGCTACACCAAAAGCCCATCTATACCCTTTTGGGTCCTTAAAATACCCTCTCTTGAGGTAGTCTATGCCAAGGATGCACGGAGCATCTGGACCAGTCACAATGGGGTGCTTTTTCCATTCATTTTTAGTTAGGCTCACTTCGGCCTCCAATACAGATAACACTTGAGATCCTCCTGTTACTCCTGAAATACTGATAGATTCTGCCCCTTTATGATCCGATGGCATTAGGGTGCACTGTGCACCAGTGTCTACCAAGGCTCGATACCTTTCTGGTTTTGATGTGCCAGGCCATCGAATCCACACAGTCCAATAAACTCGGTTGTCCCTTTCCTCCACCTGGCTGGAGGCAGGGCCCCCCTAATCAAGAAATGGATTCGTGCTGCTCACAGGGACTGGACCTTCATTTCTCCTATTCACACTTTGGAAAAAGGAATTTGAGGCCCATCTACCCTGACTGGGGTCCTGCTCACTGGTAACTGGAGCAGCCATCCTCCTAGAAAAATTCTCTCTGGTATTTCTTTTAGCTTGCAACTCACGTACTCGTGCCTGTAGGGTACTGGTAGGTTGTCCATGCCATCTGTTCATGTCTTCCCCATAACCACGCAGGGCAAACCACAGGATACCTCGTGATGTGTTCCGTTTCCTTTGAGCTGGTCCTGTAGGAGGGCGTTTTCTCTTAACAGCTGCAACGCGGGCCTGTGTAGGTAGAGAGTCAAGTTTATTCTCGATCCTGGACAGTTTGTCTGACAGTTGTTTAAATGAGTCCTTGTTTTCCTTTGTCAGTTTTTCCACAGCCGAGACACGGGCCTGCAGTGGGGAAGAAATACTATCTTCATACTGTCGCATACAGTTAGCCATTTCATCCACACTAGGTCGTGCCATAGCATTTTCTCCCCAGACTAATATTGACAATGTATGGGTATATGTCGGTGGAGCATTCTTCACAACCTTCCGGAACATGGATCGGTTGCATTCCACTTCATCAGGATCTACAGGATCTACAATGTCCCGTGGGTGTCTATAAATGATCTCTTGCACAGCTAGTTGTCTAAGGTAGTTAATACCTTTTTCTATAGTGGTCCATTTGCTCAGGTGGCTCATAACATCATCTTTATAGGGATACCTGCTCTTTACAGCTGACAAGAGTCGCCTCCAGAGACTGATAGTGTTTGACTTTCTTGCAAGCGCCTTATCAATACCACCATCTCTGGACAGGGATCCCAACTGTCTGGCTTCTTTGCCGTCTAATTGCATGCTATCCGCCCCATTATCCCAGCATCGGAGCAGCCAGGTAATAATTGGCTCACCATCATAACGGCTGAAATCTTTCCTTATATTTCTCAGGTCCTTCAGGGATAAGGAGTGGTAGGTTATCTCTACATCCGAGTCCTCCTCCTTTGATAGTTCTGCTTTAGAACGACCTTTCTTCTGTGATGGGTCTGCTTTAAAATGATGATCAAGGGAACCCCCATCTGTGTCGGGCCCTGACTCTGCCTGAGAAGGGCCCTCACCTGGGTCATGTGATGGCTCTGCCTTAGAAGGCTCTGAGTCATCATCCTCCTCTTCACGAGCTGATTTCTTTCGGTATTTCTTCCTGGTTACAGGAGCAATTGGTACAGATTCGATAGATGCTGGGGTCTGAGTAGATGCAGTGGCTGTCGTGGGAGTGCTGAGACTTGTTAGAGTCTGAGTAGCTGCAGTGGCCATCTTGGGGGGTGTAGCAGCTGTGGTGCAGGCTGCCGAGGTTTCAGTGGATTTAGTGGCTGTAGCGGCAGCACACGCTGTAGGATCTGAGGTGGCTGCACAACATCTACAACTGTCCCTGCACCGATATTTAATCTTATCCCACATCAGAAACACATTCAGGACAACCGAAAATAAAAACATGCCACCTAGACAGCACCATCCTAATTTCACAAAATCTAGAGGAACCAGCTCGGCAGAAAAGGAGAAGGTACTATTTCCTGAAGTAAAACTGGAAGTGTAATCATTAACAGAATCAGCTAAAGGACGCCTGGAGCGTGCAGATGAAGTCGCTGCTACTGATTCGCGATTAAAACTGCCCATCATTGTGTTATAGAGATAAGAGATCGGAATAGTAACTGCCCAGTTTATCACAGCATAAATCAGTATCAAACCCCATACCAAAACAATACATTTCGACCAGCGCCCACTGCTAAACCGCATATAAACATTCATAAGAAGCAAACAATAACACAGTGCCCACGGCAGGTAAGGCATCATTGCAATACTCAACTGTGAAAGAAACTCTATAAAAAGACGAGATAACACAGTACTCAAAAATGACATCAGCATCTTCCCTATCTGTTTTAATTTCCAACCCCTCGTAAATCTCAAAGGAAGAAATCTGATACTCTCTCAGCTGAGCTCTCCGGGTCTCCTCCCGCCGGAGCTGGGATTCGACTTATCAGAGGAACCTGTTGGAGCTTCTCTCGAGCCCCACGTTGGGCGCCAATAAATCTGTCACGGTTTAAAGCTGGGCTGGCGATTAAACCTGCAGCAGACGCTCTCTGTTAACCCTCCCCCCCCCCCCACCCGAAGGGAAAGGGAAAGGGAAAAGGGAGAGAGACTTACGGGTTGGAAAGTTAAAACAGTTTTAATAAACCTATAATAATGAAAAAGAGTATAATAATATTGGAATAATCAAATATATACAAATATATATACAAAACCAAGATCGAGCTCCCCCGATGTCAGCAACGTCACCACCGGCACTGCAGGGCAGGCTCCGGGAAGGCCCAGGCTGGGCCTAGCGACGGTCGAGAGCTGGATTCAGGGATGCACAGATCAGGATCGGGGGCAGCAGGAAAACAGACAGAGTCCTCCTTGGACACCGGCCATAGCAGAAAGAGCAAGAGCGAGCAAGAGGGGCGAGACCCTCGTGATCCCCCCGCTTTATACCGAGAATGACGTGTGTGGGATGGAATACCCTCGTTGGTCAATTTTGGGTCACCTGGCCTGTCTGCTCCCCCCTGCAGCTGCGACCCCCCTTCGGCTTTTCACTTGTAAGCAGTGAGGAATTCAGCGGTGACCTTGGTTTCTCTAAGAAAAAAGTACAGCAAGAGCCTTACTGCACAACATCCCTACCGGTGCCTCAGCGATAACTACAAACTTCGAGCGTTATCAGTCCTGGAAGCAGACACTGTCTGCAAAAACATGCAGTTAGTTTCAGAAAGTGCAGTTATTTAGAGGAGACTTAGCTGAAAGTAAAAATCACTGAAAGGAAAATCGGCCTGGTTTAGGCCAAACCAGGACACCGTGGGAACCCCACAATTCCCCCTTTTTGTTTTTGAACGAGCTATGTCCTATCTCGTCCTTTTTGTTTTTGTTTCTTACTCAAACCCGGTTCCCTGTGTCTCGCAGAGCCCAGTCAGAGAATCCCAGCCTTGGTTACCCATAAATCTTGCTCTCTGTTGTTGTGCCAAAAAGGCTGTATTGACCATTCGTTGCACAGTTTTCTGCAAACATACAGGGTAACACAAGTAGGATAATGCCTATTATAAACATTCCCATAAGCAGACTCTATCTACAAAACATGCAGTTTACTTCAGAACATACTGTTATTCTCTATTATTCTAGCTGAAAGGAAAATTACTGACAGGAAAGCTGATTCTGTTTAAAGGTAACACAGATCAGGCCTCTTTTAGAGCCTACTCTGAGGCCTACTCTTGCTAAACCGTTGCTAAACCATCCGGTATCAATTTCCCCCTTTGGAAGTAATTAGATTTATTATCTCACTACTTCCATATACTTTTCTCAATGATTGTCTTAACACAACCCACGCAGATCCCTATGATAACTATAATCACAACTACATAAACTATTCCCTCTAATAATGTGGCTAACCATCCTTTTAGAGACAATCCACCGTACTCCTGCACCTGTAGAGACAGAAGCATAACCTCGACCCATTAGTAATAGTTCCCCTGGTCCCAACCATTCATTAGTACCTGGTTCCCTATACCACACTTTGCCTTTGTTTTGCACATAGCTTGCTCCCTGTCAAACTGCCTCCCAATGTATCACAATTGGGGGTCACTCCTTATCTCCTGCTAAAGTTAAATGGTTAAGTACATAAACAGCTTTTGCAAGTCTCTCAGAAGGTTCAGTCACCTCTCCCCCTTTTTGTTTTTGCAGAAGCTGTTTCAATGTACTATGAGCACGTTCCACAATCGCCTGACCCGTAGGCGAATGAGGAATCCCGGTGACATGTGTAATACCCCATAGTTGACAAAATTGACGAAAAATTTATGAACAGTATGCTGGTCCATTATCAGTCTTAAGTTGTTGTGGAACCCCAAGACTTGTAAAGCAAGCAAGTAAATGTCATTTGACATGACGACCTGTTTCCCCAGTTTGTGCTGTTGCCCATATTATATGTGAAAACGTATCAACAGATACATGAACATATTTGAGCCTTCCAAATTCTGCAATGTGAGTAACGTCCATTTGCCACAGTTGCAACGCACTCAACTCTCGAGGATTTACCCCTATTCCAATTCCCATGCCAATTTTCTGACAACTAGGACAAACACTAACTAATTCACGTGCTTGTGCCATGGTGAGGTGAAATTGTTTCGCTAACATTTTCGCTGATTGATGAAAGAATTGATGGGATAGGTGTATTTGTTCAAATAAATTTGGTGATATTTGCGTATAGGACACAAGTGTGTCTGCTTTATTATTTCCAATGCTCAAACCTTGATCAAATTGATGACTACGAATGTGGGTGACAAAATAAGGTATCTCTCTGAGGTTTATTGCTTGATGCAACTGTAGCAAAATGGTGTAAAGTCGCATATTTCTTATTGGTCGTATAAAAGCTTTTTCAATTCGATTTACAATGCCTGCTGCATAAAGAGAGTCTGTTACAATATTGACAGGTAAATCCTTCCATTTTACAAAAACCTGATATATCGCAAAAAATTCAACTGTCTGCAATGAGTCCTCAGTTTGTCCTGAGAATTTACAATGTTTCCATTGTCCATCCTCTTGCCAGGTAATAACTGCTGAATGTGATCGCTTTCCTGCATCAGTAAAAACAGTTAGTCCAGTCACAGGTATCTCTGATCTGATAGGTTTTTCTTCCCAATCCTGTTTGCAAATAAACTGTAGCTTTTTATCTTTTGGCAAATGTGTTAACAATTGTCCAGTAAAGTCCTGTAAGACCATTTGAAAAAGAGTTGACTGATTTGTTAACCACTGTAGATATTCCTTTCTGATAGGTAAATAGATAGCATCTGAGTCTAGTCCGGTAATGTCTGTAATTCTTTTATGCACTTTGACAAGCAATTGTGCTGTTGCTTCCACTCTGGTACAAATTGTTGTTTTAGGATGAAAAGGTGGAAAAACCCATTCTATGATTTGCTGTTTAATGTCCGGCACCTGCACAGTCATTGCAGTAGAATTTGTAAGGTCAGAAACCAAAGAGTCCACTCGAGCATTGCCTTCTGCAATAAACCCAGGCAAATTAGTATGATTTCTTACATATAAAACATAAAACAATGCAGTTCGGATTTGAATTTCTTGCCACAGAGCTCGCAGCAATTCAAAAACACACTGATTACATATATGCTCTATAACAGATCTATCCAATTGCTTTATAATGCCAGCTACATATGCTGAATCAGCAATCAAATTAAAGGGAATGGGAAAATTCTGAAATATTTTTAATACAGCTCGTAATTCTACCACCTGAGGTGAACCCTTTTGTTGTACTACCATAGATTCCCACTTGCCATCAGAATACCAGACAAGGCCTGTAGAGGGGTTTTTGGAGCAGAATGGTCATGTAATGAGCCAGAAGTATGAGAGTATGGAGTGAAGGCCTAGCTGCGTGAGAAGATTCATGTAGCTAGTGTCAACAAGCCGACCTTCGAGAGATGAGGAAAAACAGCAGCTGAGCAAACAAGAATTGAGGGAGTAGCCGGTGGGAGCCGAACACGGAGGAGAAGAAACAAGAACTGATGGAGCCAATTAAGGAAGGACCAGTGGCAGAGCAGTGACCAATCAACACATCAAAGAAGAGTATGTTTAGTAATATTAACGAATAGCAATGCACATGCTTACAGCCAGGGAAAGTACAAAATGTATAAAAGGGACAGCTTATGCTTAATAAATGTCTTCACTTTGATTCACATTGGATTTTGTGGAGGCGTGTTCCTTCTCCTCAGATGGTGACCCTGATGAGACGCTGATCGACGGCAAGTTCGGGGAATAGCCCAGAAGGAGGTACACCGGCTGGAGTACGGCTCAGCAGGTCTGAAGACCGGGGCGAGACGGAGGACGACTCGCAAGAAAAGAAAAGAACGTTGCAACGGGACACTTAGTGAGGTGAGCAGCCGGGGGAAAAAGGAGATGGGCCAAAATATTTCTAAAGAAGAAAGTGCGATAGTAAGGCTTCTCCTACATATCCTCTCTAAGAGAGGAGTGAAACATGATGAGCATTTGCTCCGGAGACTGTTAGTTTGGTGTCGAGAGCATGGGTTCCCTTCGGACCCCCAGAGCGCTTTTAAGGTGGACACTTGGGAAGATATTGGAAAGGGTTTATGGGAAGCAATAAGCAGTGGGGAAAAGGAGGCAATAGAACTGGCAACTGCATGGAGGGCTGTTCTTACTGCTCTTCAAGAAATGAAAGCAGAGAGGGCTGTTGCAGCAGGGGCTTTTACGGCTCTGCGTCCAACAGAGGTTAACCCTGGGGCGAGAGGTCTTCGTGTTTTTGGTCAGCCGCCAATACCGGTTTTTTCAAACCCCTCCGCACCACCAGAAGAGCAGGAGAAAATTGAAATACCCCCTAAACCAACAGGGGAGCCCCCTAAACCGGAGGAAATGGAGGTTGATGAGCATCAGCCCGAGCCCACCCCCCCACCCTTCAAGCCTCCGCGAGCCGCCAATCTCGCAAATCACACCGAATACGAATATCCCCCTCTGCCCCCGTCGTCTCCCCCATCGCCTGCCGGCGGTCCAGGGAAATTTAAGGATCCGGTGGCTTGGGCGGAAAAATTGTTAGCAAAATTACAAGACCTGGAAAGACAGACGACCTTAACTGAGCGACAGCATAAGGAGGAGCAGAGGAGAGAAGAAGAAAGGGAACGCCTACGCGGGGGGGCCAGGGGGGCCAGGGGGGGTGCTGAGGCGGCTGGGACTAGCCGCATGAGAAATATGGATGGGAATGTTGGTATGCACTCTGTCATGGGGGACGGGGGAGGAGACGATCCGCGATTACGGTGGCGAGGAGTTATACGGAATGCGCTAGTGGAGGGGGAGATTCTGCCCACAGCTTTCCCAGTTATTTTGGGAAATCGGAGAGAACCACCGCACTGGGTAGGATTACAGTGGGAGATTGTTAAGGAGGCACGGAAAGCGGTACAACAAAATGGGTTGCATGCACCTTATACCCAAGCATTTATAAATAGTATCTTTATGTCTATGCTTTTAACACCTTTTGATTTTAAGCAATTGATGGCGATGATTTTAACCCCGATGCAGGAACTCTTGTGGCGGACGAGGTGGCATGACGCAGCACAGGCTGCAGCGGTGGAAAACCTGGGGAGGGGAGATAATGATCCTCTTTTAGGGATAACATTTGACCAACTGGTGGGAGAAGGGCAGTTTAGTGATCCACAACGACAGGCACGACTTAGACCAGAAGCCTTGGCACTTACTGCCACCTTAGCCCGAGAGGCTTTTAAAACCCTCCCAGAAGATGGGAAAGTAATTCCTGCCTATACAAAAATAAGGCAAGGTCCATCTGAGCCTTATATGACATTTTTAGAAAGATTGCGTGAAGCATTGGAAAGGGCATCGCTGACCGATGTAGCTCGAGAGGCGTTGCTAATGTCGTTGGCAGTCGACAATGCTAATCCTACTTGTAAGCGCATTTTACAGACATTACCCAAAAATTCTAGCCTGGCAGAAATGATGGATGCGTGTGAGCGCGTAGGAACAACGGAAGAAACAGCAGGATACATGGCGTCAGCCTTTGCGGCTGCGGTGAAACCTCTAGTACGATCAGGGAGAGGCGATCAGGGACCAAAATGTTACAACTGTGGCAAACCGGGACACCTTAAGGCTCAATGCCGAGTAAAAAGTCACGAGTTTGCAGGGACCTGCAATCGCTGCCGGAAATACGGTCACCGTGCAGATGAATGCCGATCTAGATTCACTAAGCAGGGAACTCGGCTGGGAAACGGGGGGGGCGAGCGCGAGGAGACCCAGCGCGATGACACAAAACAGGTCTTCCACCCGGGCTGCCTGGATGGCGTCGCCGCCGCCACAAGAGGGAGTGCTGGGGTCGACATTGCCACAGCAGTAGAGGTGACTCTGATAGACCCGCAAGTACAATGTATACCCACCGATATGAAAGGCCCACTGGGTCACGGGTTGAGTGCCTTACTTATCGGGCGATTCTCTACGACCCGAAAAGGTCTTTTCGTTTTACCCGGTATAATCGATGCCGATTTTACAGGGGTCATATCTATTATGGTATGGACCCCCCTGCCACCAATTCATATACCCAAAGGAGAAAAAATTGGACAACTGGTCCCCTTTAAATCAGCTGTGCCCACAGCTGGGAATCAGATAAGAGGGGCTGGGGGTTTTGGATCAACAGGCCAGGCTGACATTTATCTGGCAATGGATATCAGCAAGGCAAAACCAACAGAACGGGTAACACTAAAAGAACCTGGTGGGAAAACTTGCGTGGTAATTATGCTGATTGATACTGGAGCAGACGTTACAATAATCAGTCAAGCAGCGTGGCCTCATTCGTGGCCATTGGAGATCCCCCCTACGCCCATTTTGGGGGTCGGGGGAATACAGACCACTAAAATCAGTACAAATGTGATTTGTTGCAAATTGCAGGATGGGAGTACCTGTACAGTAAGACCATATGTGATGCCTGTCCCCATTTGTTTACTGGGGAGAGATGCATTAAGTCAATTAGGGGCACGCTTGGTAACTAACAGTGAGGGTTTTTAGAGGCGGCCATTGATGAAGGGCGACCAATCCTAAAACTAACCTGGAAAACAGAAACCCCAGTTTGGGTTGATCAATGGCCGCTGTCTGCAGAAAAAATCGCCCACCTTGAAAGCTTGGTACAGGAGCAACTGGAAAAAGGTCATATTGAGCCCACAACAAGCCCATGGAACACCCCAATATTTACTATTCCGAAAAAAAGTGGCAAATGGCGTTTGTTACATGACCTTCGAAAAATCAATGAGGTCATGGATGATATGGGAACCCTACAACCAGGGCTCCCATCCCCCAATATGATCCCTAAAGACTGGGACATTTTAATCATTGACTTAAAAGATTGTTTCTTCACCATCCCTTTGCACCCTGATGACTATCAGAAATTTGCTTTTTCGGTGCCATCAGTGAACAAAGCTGCACCTATGAAACGCTATCATTGGGTTGTGTTACCACAGGGAATGAAAAATTCACCGACAATGTGTCAAATGTATGTGGCCTGGGCACTTGCTCCTGTGCGAAGGAATTTTCCAAATTTGATTATATACCATTATATGGATGACATTCTAATAGCAGGGAAACAATTGGATAAAAAACAATTGATTCATACACTGCAGACTGAACTAGCAAAAGGTGGATTGCAAATAGCTCCAGAAAAGGTACAACAGGAGGAAAACTGGAAGTACCTTGGGTGGGAAATTACCAAAACAACTGTTAGACCCCAAAAACTAGAAATTCGTGTGAATATCAGTACTTTAAATGATGTACAAAAACTGTTGGGAGACCTCAATTGGGTGCGAACCCTGTGTGGTCTCACCAATGCTGAATTGGCACCTTTGATGCAATTGCTAAAGGGAGGAGGCGGTGCAGATGCCCCCCGCACATTGACACAGGAAGCTGAGCAGGCATTGAAACACCTGAGTACCAAAATAGCTATGGCATACACTCACCGTTGGGACCCAGATTACAGTATTGGAGTATTGGTTATCAATCACGATCGCCACCCCCTGGCATTAATTATGCAGTGGGTGACTGACAAGGATCCTCTACATGTGCTGGAATGGATCTTTTTGCCTATGCAACCAAAACGTACCATCACTACGAAAGTAGAGGCCATAGCACAACTTGTAATGAAAGGAAGGCAGAGGGTTGTAGAGATAGCAGGCGTCGAACCTGCTTTTTTGGTTATTCCACTGGTTGCAGAGTATCTACAATGGGCATTACAAAATTCCATACCATTACAAGTTGCGTTATTGGATTATAGGGGCGAGTTGAAGGTACATCTACCCCCTCACAAATACTTCTCCGTGCTGCAATTGGGTCAATGGGAAGAATTACCAAAAAGGTCAGAACGTCCGGTCAGTGGTATCACCGTTTTTACAGATGCTGGAGGCAAAGCTCAAAAAGCAGCACTAACATGGTTAGACAATGGGAAGTGGCATGATGTAATTTTATCTGACATTCAAGGGTCTACACAACAATTAGAATTGCGAGCTGTGGTGGAGGTCTTCAGGCGATGGAACACAGCACCTGTTAATGTGGTATGTGACTCTTTATATGTCGTAGGGATTGTCCAGAGGATGGAGCGTGCTCTGCTCAAAGAGATAGCTAATGAACAACTATACCAACTTTTTCATGAATTATGGCTTTTGCTGACAGAGCGACTGCATCCATATTTCATCACACATATCCGTAGTCACACAGGACTCCTGGAAGGCTTAGCTGAAGGCAATGCTCGGGCAGACAAACTTGTCGCACCTGCCTGGGCTGCGCCTTCAATTGATCGCTTCGCTCAAGCACAACGATCTCATGCCTTTTTCCATCAATCTGCTAAGGTACTGCGGCGTCAGTTTGGGCTACGCAGTGCAGATGCACGTGGGATAGTCCAGTCCTGTCCAGACTGTCAACATCTTGGGGGTGGTTTAGCACCTGGTGTCAACCCCCGCGGTACTGGACCGTTGGAGATATGGCAAATGGATGTAACACACATCCCCGAATTTGGACGGCTGAAATATGTCCACGTGAGTGTTGACTGTTTCTCCCTTGCTACCTGGGCTACAGCACAAACAGGCGAATCCAGCAAACACGTTCAACGACACATGCGTTCTGCTATTGCGGCCCTGGGCATTCCACAGACGATTAAAACGGACAATGGCCCAGGCTATGTGGCACGTGCCACACAGGACTTTTTCCAACTGTGGGGTATAACACATATAACAGGTGTCCCACATTCACCAACGGGACAAGCTATTGTGGAGCGCATGAATCAAACTCTGAAACACCTTTTACAAAAACAAAAAGGGGGAGAGCCAGGGCTATCTCCTCCTGACAGGTTGTGTAAAGCGCTTTATGTACTAAACTTTTTACGCTTGCCACAGGACTACTCTGTACCTCCAGCAGTAAAACATGGTGCAGGGTTAAAGGGAGGTATGGAGGCTTTTCAGAAAGAACAGGAACAAGCCAAAGTGATGGTAAAAAATGGGGTGACTGGTGTGTGGGAAGGTCCAATGAAATTAATAACGTTGGGTCGAGGGTATGCATGTGTCGTTACAGATACAGGAGCCAAATGGGTACCAGCTAAGTGGGTGAAGCCGTGGCTACAAAAACAACCTGAACTACAGGAGCCAACTCAGGATCTGCCTCGGAACACTGACCTCTCGAGAGATCCAGTGCCCTGACTGCGGGAAGTGTGAAAAAAGGTTTGCGTGGGAGGTATAGAAAAGGGAGCAAAAGGCGCAGTCATGATAAAGCAAGGGGTTGTTTTTTCTGTGTTAAGCCTGCTTTGGATCCTGGACCTGACAAAAGGTCATCAACCGATAGTCCTTCCACCTACACCATGGAAGGGGAGTCACAACGTTTGGGTGACTCTGATGCGGAGCTTGAACCAGACGCAGTTTTGTGCCTCCTTAGCTCAGCCTGAACAACCCTTTCATACATTTCTAGTGGGGGTCCCCTTAAACAGATCTGAAAGTAAGGAGATAGTGGCAGGATTGAATGTGCTGAAACAGAGCCTCTGTGAGAATGCAATGAAATGTGGCGAACATTGGGATTTATGGGACGATAGCTTGCCTGTCAATCCCTTAGAGCCCCAAGAACTTGACATCCTAGGAACTTTAGAGGCAGAATCTTGTGTGTTTTTCAATTACACAGAGGGATCAAACATTTATCAGAACGACATAAAGAGATTACAAAATGTCACACCCAGTAATCCATTGTGGCAAAATGAATCTATCTGGTGTGCAAACGTAGGGCGTAGTCGAACAGAGCCAGCACCGGATTTGGCCATGCCTAGAAAATTACCAGAAGGTTTATTCCTAATTTGTGGAGATAGGGCTTGGCCAGGGCTGCCCAGTAAAAAACTGGGAGGTCCGTGTACCATAGGTAAATTAAGCTTACTAATGCCTACACGAAAGGTCATATTAAATCACACTAACCTACACAAGATTAAAAGAAGTGTCACTACCTTAGGGAAAGAATGTAAAGATGAGGTAGAACTATGGTCTAGGACCAAAGTAGTTCTTTCTTCTATTTTTGCACCGGGTGTGGCTGCTGCACAAGGACTAACACAATTGCGAAATTTAGCTTGCTGGGTTGCAAAAAGAGCTGATCAAACTTCTAGAATTTTAGGAACATTAGCCAATGATGTAGATAGTATCCGACATGCTACCTTACAAAATAGAGCTGCTATAGATTTTTTATTATTAGTGCACGGTCACGGATGTCAGGAGTTTGATGGGATGTGTTGCATGGATCTGAACGATCATTCCAGGTCAATTCATAAACAGATCAAAGAGCTCATGGATGCCACACAGAAAATACGGGAACAGCATGGGTTCCTGGATGACTGGTTGGGTAATTTGGGAATTGGAGGGTGGCTGGTCGGATTGATTAAAATGCTATTGATGGGATTGTTTGTGATTTGTATTATCATCCTTGTATTACCGTGTTTATTCTCCTGCTTGCAAAGGGCCCTGCAGCGGACAATAAACACGGCCTTTCTGGCTCAAGAAAAGAAAGGGGGAATTGTAGAGGGGTTTTTGGAGCAGAATGGTCATGTAATGAGCCAGAAGTATGAGAGTATGGAGTGAAGGCCTAGCTGCGTGAGAAGATTCATGTAGCTAGTGTCAACAAGCCGACCTTCGAGAGATGAGGAAAAACAGCAGCTGAGCAAACAAGAATTGAGGGAGTAGCCGGTGGGAGCCGAACACGGAGGAGAAGAAACAAGAACTGATGGAGCCAATTAAGGAAGGACCAGTGGCAGAGCAGTGACCAATCAACACATCAAAGAAGAGTATGTTTAGTAATATTAACGAATAGCAATGCACATGCTTACAGCCAGGGAAAGTACAAAATGTATAAAAGGGACAGCTTATGCTTAATAAATGTCTTCACTTTGATTCACATTGGATTTTGTGGAGGCGTGTTCCTTCTCCTCAAAGGCCCGCCTTGCCTGTGTTCCCAGATCCATCCGTAAAAATGGTAATTCCATCCACAGGAGTGTCTGCGCACCACACTCCTGTGGCAATTGGAAGTTCCGCACTCAATTTTATAACAGGATGGGAGGGCAAGTGGTAACAACCTGTCCCGAGAAATTCTCCATAGCTGTTTGCAAAGCAAAGCTATTAGCCATACACCACTCAAAATATTGAGCTGCAAAGTAGGAACGGTTAGTGATGCAGGGATCTCTGGCCACAAGCTCCCGACATCGCATCCGTCCTTTGATGAATAATCTGTGCCAATAGCTCTGTAACGAATCTGATCATTCTGAATTCCATTGACCAATTATTGCATACGGAATTTGCCTATCAAACAAAGTGATAATTTGTATTTCCTGATTCAAATCAATACGATGTACAAATTTGGAATGTAGCCTGCTTTCTATTTCTGTAATCAGTTGCTGTACCTCTGAAGTAGTGTGTCGTGGTGCTGTTAAAGTTGTGTCCCCTGCTAACAATTGGAATATAAGCTGCAATTGTGACGACGTAAGCCCCAAGTACGGCCGCAGCCATAACTTGAGCCTTATGTTCCACAGTACCCACTTTTGCACATGCCTTTATCATAGCATTCAAATCTGTTTTTCCAGGTAAAGCTTCAATGATCTTTTGACAATCAGCATTAGCATTATCCCTGTTTGCCACAGGTCCAAGGCTTGGCAGCCGCACAGGTTAACCCTGCGTGGAAACACCAGTCCTGCGCTCCCTGCGGTTCGGGCTGCGAGTTAACTGCTTAGGCCTGGAACTGGTTGGGAAGATTCATTTGTGTCAGCATACGGTTCCCCCCCCGCGTTCTTTCTCCAGTTTCCCTGTATTCTGCAGCTGGTTGTTATCAGCTGACCTTGAGCATTATACTGAGACCTGCACAGCTTCACAAAATGCCCCAGCTTCCCACAGCAATGACACATCAAAACAGAGTTATCTCTCCCACTCAGCTTCAACTTCTTAAGGCAGTTTTTCTTAAAGTGACCTTCCTGTTCGCATGTATAACAACGATGAACTACCTTAATTGCCGCCGCAAAAGTTTTTGCTAAATGCTCCATCTGAAATGTGGTGGTTCCTACTTTCTCACAAGCATCCATTAGCTCAGTTAAGGTGGGGTTACGATTTGCCATCCCTGCAATAACTTTCCTGCAGTCCTCACCTGTGTTGTCCTTCACTAACTGTAGTGGCAATGCTTCTTTTACAATTTTCCAATCTAACAGTTGCCAAATATTTCTCCCCTCAGGACCCGCACCCACAATCACCGGATATGCTTGTGGAATTATAACTCCTTCTAATAACGCATCTCGAATGACCCCTTTCCATTTCACTCCTCCCTCACCTCCCCCCCTTCCCCTGTATACGCGGGCGGACGCTGACCCTCTCCCTCACCTCCCACATTACCAGATGGACGCAGACCTCCCCCCCGCCCTGATCTAAAGGTGGAGTAGGGAGTTGTAAAGGAGGTTGAGGTGGCCCTAATACTTGTCCCGAACGCAGAGGGGGGTTTTGGGGGAGACATAGTCACGTGTCCCGAGGCGTTGGCTGAACGATGCTGCTGCAATTCTGTCTTTAATTCTTCCAGTCGTCTACCAAACTCTGTCATGTCAAGTTCGTGTCCATTTCGTGATGGTAACAGTCCTTTAAGTCCTTGTGACTCTGGTACTGCTAACTCCGTAAATGGCGAATCCGGTAAAGGTGGATACAAAGCATGTTTACCCTCCTTCTTGTCCTCCTGCTCAGCCTCATCCGTAGAGAGATCAATGAGAGGAGGAGGGGGTTTCGGAGGGGGTTTCGGCCAAGGCTCCTGTTCAGCATCTGAATCAATTAGTCCAAATTGAGCTCGTGTTTTAGGGCGCACTACCGGTTCTGATGGATCTGTATCTATTTTTCTTGCTCCCCGCTTCTCGGCTTTTTTCGGAGCCGTCCGTACCGACGGCGATAAAGGAGCTGCCACCGGTACAGCCACCGGGGCCGTGGGAGGTGTTGGTCCCGCAAACAGTGAGGGGGTAGTAGACGTCTGCGGTCCTAAAGACATAAAAGCTGTATGTGTGACTTCTCTCTCTGCTTTTATTCCTTTTAACGCTTCGCTAACCAGCCTCCATGTAGCAGACAATTTAAAGGCTTCCTTATCACCACTTGACACCGCATTCCAGAGAGAGTCACCAATCTTCTCCCATAAAGGCACTTCAAAGACATCATTAAAGGTTGTAAAATGTCCTTTATCTTTTGCCCAAAACAGTAACTGCTTTAACGCAGCTTCGTCATATTTAATTCCTCTCTCAGAGAGTATATGTTGGAGGAGTTTCACCACTGCCACTTCTGTCTTGGTCAGGGTAGACCCCATGTAAACACGCCCGAGCCGCAGCCCATGTCGCCCAGTCCTCCCGCGCAGCCCGTAGCAGCCACAAGATAACTCCCCATGTTTTTAATTCTTTGGCAGAACCCGCTGCCATAGCTCGCTCAGCGAGCTGCATCGAGCACCGCTCCCAGGTATTCGGCTGTAAACAATCAGCCGGTCCTGCCACCGCCCCCCCCTTTAACGAGACGGTCCAGACACTGGGCTACGTCTTTCGATTTCACAGAAATCTTAAATTCCCCGCCCAGTAACGAAATCACCTTTATCAAGGTTTCCATGGTTTGCGAACCCACTCCGACCGCCTGCGGTCCGCCAGCCCAGCTATCACGTCGGGGTCACCACTTGTTGCCGCTTGTCTGCAGCAAGCTCCGTTCGGTTGCTGGCTGGCCTGAGGCTATCCGCACCCCAGGGCCATTGAGCACTGACACCAATGTGAGGATGCAACAAATGGCGTTTATTTAACTGTGCAACAGCCTTATATAGTCGTCTTGTCCCGTACGAACTCACACGATACTTGCACATCCTGCTCCTTTCGCCACGCCTACCTTCCGTTACAGCCCGAGATTTTCAGGTCGCTGTACCCTAATCTACCTACACAGTAACAAGGAAAAGAGAGAGCATAGTAAATAATGAACTCTATACAAAACCCGTACTGAGCTCCCCCCGATGATGACCACGTCACCACTGATGCTGCAGGGCAGGCACTGGGGAGTCCCGAAGCACGCGGGGCATCAGGCGGGAACAGGGTTCAGGAGCGCGGGCAGAGTCCTCCCAAGATGTCGGCCACAGGGGAAGAGAGCGTGACCCTCATGGTCCCTCAGCTTGAAACTGAGGATGACGTGGGTGGGATGGAATACCCCGTTGGTCAGTTTTGGGTCACCTGTCCTGTCCACCCCTCCCCGCAGGTTCGGCACTCTACAGCCCCTTCCTCTGTGGGACAAAGAGACCCAACAGGGACCCTGGTTCCCACGGCAACAGGTGTGTGGTCAACTTCAGGAAGTAAAGTCACTTAAAGGAAACAACTGAAAAGTCCATCCTAGTCCAAACCAGTACAGGAAGACAAATACCATAACTCCAAACATCTCCCCCACCTCCTTCCCCACAGTTTTTATTGCTGAGCATGACATCATATGGTATGGAATATCCCTTTGGTCAGTTGGGGGGGGTCAGCTGTCCTAGCTGTATCGCCTCCCAACTTCTTGTGCACCCTCAGCCTACTCGCTGGCAGGGCAGTGTGAGAAACAGAAAAGGTCAAGTAGGGCAAGAAGGAGGACCCAGGGAACTATGGGCTGGTCAGCCTCAACTCCATCCCTGTGAAGGTGATGGAGCAGCTAATCCTGGAAACCATTTCCAGGCACATGAAGGACAAGAAAATCATCAGGATTAGTCAGCGTGGCTTCAGATATCAGGAAGAAATTCTTTACAGTGAGGGTGGTGAGACACTGGAACAGGTTGCCCAGAGAAGTTGTGGATGCCCCGTCCCTGGAAGTGTTTAAGGCCAGGTTGGATGGGGCTTTGAGCAACCTGGTCTAGTGGAAAGGTGTCCCTGCCCATGGCGGGGGGGGGTTGGAGCTAGATGATCTTTAAGGTCCCTTCCAACCCAAACCATTCTATGATTCTATGAAGTCATGCTTGACCAACTTGATTAACTTCTGTGATGAAATGACTGGCCTGGTGGATGAGGGGAGAGCAGTGGCTATTGTCTACCTAGACTTCAGGAAGGCCTTTGACACTGTCTCCCATAAGATCCTCTTAGAGAAGCTGTGTGGGCTGGAAAAAGCAGACACTGAGGTGGATTGAAAACTGGCTGAATGGCTGGGCCCAGAGGGTGGTGATCAGTGGCATGAAGTCTAGTTGGACACCAGTGACTAGCAATGTACCCCAGGGGTCTGTACTGGGTCCAGTCCTGTTCAGGCTCTTCATTAATGATCTGGATGATGGGCCACAGTGTACCCTCAGCAAGTTTGCAGATGACACAAAACTGGGAGGAGTGGCCAATATGCCAGAGGGTCGTGCTGTCATCCAGAGGGACCTAGACAGGCTGGAGAAATGGACTGACAGGAACCTCATACAGTTCAATAAGGGGAAGGGCAAAGTCCTGCACCTGGGGAGGAACAACCCCAGGCACCAGTACATGCTGGGGGCCACCCAGCTGGAAAGCAGCTTGGCAGAAAAGGACCTGGGGGTCCTGATGGACACCAAGTTGAACATGAGCCAGCAATGTGCCTGTATTGGATCTGGCTGGGATGGAGTTAACTTTCCCCATAGCAGCCCTCATAGTGCTGTGCTTTGTATTTGTAGCTAGAACAGGGTTGATAACACACCAGTGTTTTGGCTACTGCTGAGCAGTGCTCCCACAGCATCAAGGCTGTCTCTCCAAACTAGGGGTGGACAAGAGGTTGGGAGGGGACACAGCCAGGACAGCTGAGCCAAACTGACCAAAGAGATATTCCATACCATATGACCTTGTGTTCAGCAATAAAAGCTAAGGGAAATGAGGAGGAGGGGGCATTCATTATTAAGGCATTTGTCTCCCGAAGCAATCACTACGCGTACCGAGGCCCTACTTCCCAGGAAGTGGCTGGACATTGCCTGCTGATGGGAAGTAGGGAATAATTTTTTGTTTGTTTCCTTTGCTTTTCTTATTAAACTGCCTTTATCTTGACCCACAAGATTTTAATCTTATTTTCTCCTCTCCGTCTTGCTGAGGAGGGGAGTGACAGAGTGGCACCTAGCAGCAGCAAAAAGGGTAAATAATGGTATCCTGGGCTGCATTAGGAGGAGTGTTGCTAGCAGGTCAAGGGAGGTGATCCTTCCTCTTTATTCAGCACTGGTGAGGCCACACCTGGAGTGCTATGTCCAGTTCCGGGCTCCTCAGTACAAGAGAGATGGAGCTACTGGAGGGTGCAAAGAGGATGAAGCCAGGCTCTTTTCAGTGGTGCCCAGTGACAAGATAAGAGGCAATGGGCACAAATGGAAACAAAGGAGGTTCTGTCTGAACATCAAGAAACATTTTTTTACTGTGAGAGTGACTGAGCACTGGAATAGATTGCCCAGAGAGGTTGTATAATCTCCATACTTGGAGATGTTCAAAAGCCATCTGGATGTGGTCCTGGGTAACCATCTCTAGGTGGCCCTGCTTGCTCAGGGGCATTGGACCAGATGACCTCCAGAGGTCCCTTCCAACCTCAACCATTCTGTGATTCTGTAAGCTTATATTCTGATATCTTTAGCCCAAGAAGTGTAATATGCAGCAGCAAACCTTCTTAAAGAATTGCTGTTTCCAGGAAGTAGTCGGTCTTTATTCTATTCTGAAATAAGTTGAAATGCCTTGACATGAAAATCATCTTGAGTTGCATATAAATTCTTTTTTAAGTGTTGTTGCTATGCCTTGTGGCAATCTGCTTAGTGTTAAGGATGGATTTGTAGTGCCAAGACTAATATTATTGTTGTTCCTATTATTCAGAGATTAAGAGCAGAAAGAGATTCTTTAAAAGAAACTATTGAAGAGCTCCGATGTGTACAAGCACAGGAGGGTCAACTCACCACTACAGGTAAGAGATAAAAAAGGAGATTAAATATATCTTTTCTAAAGTGCACAGAGGTCTTCCAGAGAATACTGGATATGTCTTTATTTAGCAGATAATAAACCTAAAATTCAGCATTTCCTGATGCCTACATGATTGTTCATATGCTGCAATTTATTTCCATGTGTTACGTTGCACAGCTTTTTAATTCTTATATAAACCAATCAGTAAACCATCCACCATAAAATCACTTCTCCAGAATGGGTGAAAATAGGAACAGTGATTGTTCTCCAAATTGTGTTGTGCTTTTGTCTTTCCTTCTTGCCTGACATTTGTATTATTTCCCAATTACTCAAGAGCATTACGCTAAATCTATCAACTTGTAGAACAAAGTTTATTCCTGGTCTTTTAAAAGAAAGTTACTGTCCTTCCTGGTAAACTTTATATCTCTTTCTTTTCCTGACACAGCACTGATGCCCCTGGGAAGCCATGAACCTTCAGACAATCTAGCAGTGGAAATTGTTACTCCTGAAATCAAGTAAGCTAACTCATATTTTTATTCTGCCTAAGCCTTAGAACATGCACATAAATGACCATTCCCATCTGGTTTTCAGTGTTTGAAAAATTCTAAGATTCATGTTTGCTCTTCTCCTTCCCTTTGAATTTCCATACAACAGCACCCTTTATGCTTATAGACAAGATTCACTTGACTTCTCTCAAGTCTGTCTTGTTTCAAAAGGAGAAACAAAGAAACCCTTCATCCTCGAGTTGGGTTTCTCTTCCTGCAAAGAATTCTTAAAATTGCAACTTCTTATGTGCTTTAACAGACAAAATATTTGGAACAATGGGATATATTGTTATCGTATGGGGAAAAAAACCCACTAAAATTGTCAAAATGAAGAACAGATTTTAAAATGCATCCTGGCATTAGAACAGCCATGCACTATTAGAAAGAAAGAGAAGGGACAGGACTGAAAATCACTATAGTTTAAGATAATGCAGTCTGGTTTTAGCCTTGCCAGAGTGCCTGGTATCACTGTAACTTGAAGTCATTAAGGGCCACTCACATCTCAGAAGTCTGCAAGCTCTTTAGGAGCTCATTTTTTCCTCCGCAAATGTTGGTACAACTATTTCAACATTTGGAAAGCTGCATATGTATTCGAGAAACTTTTTAGAGTAGTTAAAGGATATCTTGCTAGGTAAGTAATAACAGAAACAAGTTGTTTCTCTTCCAGCTGCATTGCTGTGCATTCCTACAAGAGTAGTTCCTTTCAGTTTTGTTCTCTAGCAGCAGAGGAGAGTAATGCTTTGAGGCAGTATTACAAAAGTAGGGAGTTATTGCATGAACATTCAAATGATTTGCGTAGGAGAGAACAGGATCCTAAATGCTGTAAATACCCAGGCATGGCCACATAGAGTTTACTGCCTCTTTACCTTCAGCAGCTCCAGAAGCTGGGTTTCAGACTAACATACATCTATGCTGGCTGTCTGGAGGTGCTGAACTTGACCTCCTTGCTTACTTCAGAAAGATGGACAGTAGCAGTGGTTGAGCTGGGAAGACTGCTTCTTCCTGATCTACAGAGCTGGGCTGCTGCCACTGCTACCAATGAGGTGTGAAGGTTGCAGGAGGCCTCTGTCGTTGGGCTCCCACCCATAGGAACAGCTACTGCTGCTCTCCTATCTTCTCCATGACAACAGTTTGCGTCTCTCCACTGTAAGCTAGCAAAAAGAGTATCTAGCCATTCAGACAACATTTTCTGTTTAACTATCTTTTCTCATCCCATAGAGAAAAATTGCAGACTGGATGAAAGTGTTTCTTTCACAAGGTAGATTGAGTCTATGGGCTGTTGGTTGGACTTGTTCTAAATAAACAAGTTAAGTGATTGTTGTGGGTTGACCCCAGGCAGCAGCTAAGCACCCACACAGCCACTCTGTTGCCGCTTGTCTGCAGCAAGCTCCGTTCGGTTGCTGGCTGGCCTGAGGCTATCCGCACCCCAGGGCCATTGAGCACTGACACCAATGTGAGGATGCAACAAATGGCGTTTATTTAACTGCGCAACAGCCTTATATAGTCGTCTTGTCCCGTACGAACTCGCACGATACTTGCACATCCTGCTCCTTTCGCCACGCCTACCTTCTGTTACAGCCCGAGATTTTCCGGTCGCTGTACCCTAATCTACCTACATTTCCCCCTCCCCATGCTTCAAGTCATGCAAAGTAAAGCGTATCGCTGATTCTGGAGCCTTGCATCAAAGCGTAAGCGTAGCTGGCGGATACAACATCCCGAGCCCAGGTTCTCCAGTAAGATTCCCCTGCAACTCCTGAGATGCAAAGCAAAAGCAAGCTAATCATGAGCACATTGTTTAAAGCTTTTGTTTCACTCAGCAACGGTCGCCGTTCCTCATCTTTCTTGGCACCCCGCCGCTTTACCAGACTCTCTGTACTGTCGTGACTCCTCACGTCTGAAGGTCGAGGCTGGTGCTGTTTTGGCTTCCCCCACAGGTACTCCTGCAAAACATAAAGCTCGGACAGCGTACATATTACTTCGGGTTAGGATTTTGTTTTAAATCAGGGCGCAAACAGCGTGTAGGGACCCACTGTATAACATCATCCCGTTTGATGGCGGCATACCCCCTCCCGTGATGTAGCAGCTCCCAACCTGTTTCCCACTCCGCTGTCCCAGGGAACCGAACCTTGACTGGGGGGCCCACTTCTGGCACCCCTGGACCCCAATGTCGCTCAATTGGGGCACGCTCTTGGTCTCCCCGGGCAAAATGATTTAAAGAATAAAGAAGGCGATGTAAAATGTGAGATTGGTAGTTGACAGGAATTACGTCTGGGAATCCTTCCCCCTCCCCAAGAATCTTAATTCTGTGTTTTTGTTTCTTACTTAAACCTGGTTCCCTGTGTCTCGCAGAGCCCAGTCAGAGAATCCCAGCCTTGGTTACCCATAAATCCTGCTCTCTGTTGTTGTGCCACAAAGGTTGTATTGACCATTCGTTGCACAGTTTTCTGCAAACATGCAGGGTAACACAAGTAGGATAATGCCTATTATAAACATTCCCATAAGCAGACTCTATCTACAAAACATGCAGTTTACTTCAGAACATACTGTTATTCTCTGTTATTCTAGCTGAAAGGAAAACTACTGACAGGAAAGCTGATTCTGTTTAAAGGTAACACAGATCAGGCCTTTTAGAGCCTACTCTGAGGCCTACTCTTGCTAAACCGTTGCTAAACCATCCGGTATCAATTTCCCCCTTTGGAAGTAGTTAGATTTATTATCTCACTACTTCCATATACTATTCTCAATGATTGCCTCAACACAACCCACGCAGATCCCTATGATAATTATAATCACAACTATATAAACTATTCCCTCTAATAATGTGGCTAATCATCCTTTTAGAAACAATCCACCGTACTCCTGCGCCTGTAGAGACAGAAACATAACCTCGACCCATTAGTAATAGTTCCCCTGGTCCCAACCACTCGTTAGTACCTGGTTCCCTATACCACACTTTGCCTTTGTTTTGCACATAGCTTGCTCCTTGTCGAACTGCCTCCCAATGTATTACAATTGGGGGTCGCTCCTTATCTCCTGCTAAAGTTAAATGGTTAAGTACATAAACAGCTTTTGCAAGTCTCTCAGAAGGTTCAGTTTCCTCTCCCCCTTTTTGTTTTTGCAGAAGCTGTTTCAATGTACTATGAGCACGTTCCACAATCGCCTGACCCGTAGGCGAATGAGGAATCCCGGTGACATGTGTAATACCCCATAGTTGACAAAATTGACGAAAAATTTATGAACAGTATGCTGGTCCATTATCAGTCTTAAGTTGTTGTGGAACCCCAAGACTTGTAAAGCAAGCAAGTAAATGTCATTTGACATGACGACCTGTTTCCCCAGTTTGTGCTGTTGCCCATATTATATGTGAAAACGTATCAACAGATACATGAACATATTTGAGCCTTCCAAATTCTGCAATGTGAGTAACGTCCATTTGCCACAGTTGCAACGCACTCAACTCTCGAGGATTTACCCCTATTCCAATTCCCATGCCAATTTTCTGACAACTAGGACAAACACTAACTAATTCACGTGCTTGTGCCATGGTGAGGTGAAATTGTTTCGCTAACATTTTCGCTGATTGATGAAAGAATTGATGGGATAGGTGTATTTGTTCAAATAAATTTGGTGATATTTGCGTATAGGATACAAGTGTGTCTGCTTTATTATTTCCAATGCTCAAACCTTGATCAAATTGATGACTACGAATGTGGGTGACAAAATAAGGTATCTCTCTGAGGTTTATTGCTTGATGCAACTGTAGCAAAATAGTGTAAAGTCGCATATTTCTTATTGGTCCATTTTACAAAAACCTGATATATCGCAAAAAATTCAAGTGTCTGCAATGAGTCCTCAGTTTGTCCTGAGAATTTACAATGTTTCTATTGTCCATCCTCTTGCCAGGTAATAACTGCTGGATGTGATCGCTTTCCTGCATCAGTAAAAACAGTTAGTCCAGTCACAGGTATCTCTGATCTGATAGGTTTTTCTTCCCAATCCTGTTTGCAAATAAACTGTAGCGTTTTATCTTTTGGCAAATGTGTTAACAATTGTCCAGTAAAGTCCTGTAAGGCCATTTGAAAAAGAGTTGACTGATTTGTTAACCACTGTAGATATTCCTTTCTGATAGGTAAATAGATAGCATCTGAGTCTAGTCCGGTAATGTCTGTAATCCTTTTATGTACTTTGATAAGCAATTGTGCTATTGCTTCCACTCTGGTACAAATTGTTGTTTTAGGATGAAAAACCAAAGAGTCCACTCGAGCATTGCCTTCTGCACTAAACCCAGGCAAATTAGTATGATTTCTTACATGTAAAACATAAAACAATGCAGTTCGGATTTGAATTTCTTGCCACAGAGCTCGCAGCAATTCAAAAACACACTGATTACATATATGCTCTATAACAGATCTATCCAATTGCTTTATAATGCCAGCTACATATGCTGAATCAGCAATCAAATTAAAGGGAATGGGAAAATTCTGAAATATTTTTAATACAGCTCGTAATTCTACCACCTGAGGTGAACCCTTTTGTTGTATTACCATAGATTCCCACTTGCCATCAGAATACCAGACAAGGCCCGCCTTGCCTGTGTTCCCAGGTCCATCCGTAAAAATGGTAGTTCCATCCACAGGAGTGTCTGCGCACCACACTCCTGTGGCAATTGGAAGTTCCGCACTCAATTTTATAACAGGATGGGAGGGCAAGTGGTAAACAACCTGTCCCGAGAAATTCTCCATAGCTGTTTGCAAAGCAAAGCTATTAGCCATACACCACTCAAAATATTGAGCTGCAATAGGAACGGTTAGTGATGCAGGGATCTCTGGCCACAAGCTCCCGACATCGCATCCGTCCTTTGATGAATAATCTGTGCCAATAGCTCTGTAACGAATCTGATCATTCTGAATTCCATTGACCAATTATTGCATACGGAATTTGCCTATCAAACAAAGTGATAATTTGTATTTCCTGATTCAAATCAATACGATGTACAAATTTGGAATGTAGCCTGCTTTCTATTTCTGTAATCAGTTGCTGTACCTCTGAAGTAGTGTGTCGTGGTGCTGTTAAAGTTGTGTCCCCTGCTAACAATTGGAATATAAGCTGCAATTGTGACGACGTAAGCCCCAAGTACGGCCGCAGCCATAACTTGAGCCTTATGTTCCACAGTACCCACTTTTGCACATGCCTTTATCATAGCATTCAAATCTGTTTTTCCAGGTAAAGCTTCAATGATCTTTTGACAATCAGCATTAGCATTATCCCTGTTTGCCACAGGTCCAAGGCTTGGCAGCCGCACAGGTTAACCCCGTGTGGAAACACCAGTCCTGCGCTCCCTGCGGTTCGGGCTGCAAGTTAACTGCTTAGGCCTGGAACTGGTTGGGAAGATTCATTTGTGTCAGCATACGGTTCCCCCCCCGCGTTCTTTCTCCAGTTTCCCTGTATTCTGCAGCTGGTTGTTATCAGCTGACCTTGAGCATTATACTTAGACCTGCACAGCTTCACAAGATGCCCCAGCTTCCCACAGCAATGACACATCAAAACAGAGTTATCTCTCCCACTCAGCTTCAACTTCTTAAGGCAGTTTTTCTTAAAGTGACCTTCCTGTTCGCATGTATAACAACGATGAACTACCTTAATTGCCGCCGCAAAAGTTTTTGCTAAATGCTCCATCTGAAATGTGGTGGTTCCTACTTTCTCACAAGCATCCATTAGCTCAGTTAAGGTGGCATTACTATTTGCCATCCCTGCAACAACTTTTCTGCAGTCCTCACCTGTGTTGTCCTTCGCTAACTATAGTGGTAATGCTTCTTTTACAATTTTCCAATCTAACAGTTGCCAAATATTTCTTCCCTCAGGACCCGCACCCACAATCACCGGATATGCCCGTGGAATCACAACTCCTTCTAATAACACATCTTGAATGACCCCTTTCCATTTCACTCCTCCCTCACCTCCCCCCCTTCCCCTGTATACGCGGGCAGAAGCTGACCCTCTCCCTCACCTCCCACATTACCAGATGGACGCAGACCTCCCCCCCGCCCTGATCTAAAGGTGGAGTAGGGAGTTGTAAAGGAGGTTGAGGTGGCCCTAATACTTGTCTCGAACACAGAAGGGGGTTTTTGGGGGAGACATAGTCACGTGTCCCGAGGCGTTGGCTGAACGATGCTGCTGCAATTCCGTCTTTAATTCTTCCAGTCGTCTACCAAGCTCTGTCATGTCAAGTTCGTGTCCATTTCGTGATGGTAACAGTCCTTTAAGTCCTTGTGACTCTGGTACTGCTGACTCTGTAAATGGCGAATCCGGTAAAGGTGGGTACAAAGCATGCTTACCCTCCTTCTTGTCCTCCTGCTCAGCCTCATCCGTAGAGAGATCAATGAGAGGGAGGGGGTTTCGGAGGGGGTTTCGGCCAAGTCTCCTGTTCAGCATCTGAATCAATTAGTTCAAATCGAGTTCGTGTTTTAGGGCGCACTACCGGTTCTGATGGATCTGTATCTATTTTTCTCACTCCCCGCTCCTCAGCTTTTTTCGGAGCCGTCCGTACCCACGGTGATAAAGGAGCTGCCACCGGTACAGCCACCGGGGCCATGGGAGGTGTTGGTCCCGCAAACAGTGAGGGGGTAGTAGGCGCCTGCGGTCCTAAAGCCATAAAAGCTGTATGTGTGACTTCTCTCTCTGCTTTTATTCCTTTTAACGCTTCACTAACCAGCCTCCATGTAGAAGACAATTTAAAGGCTTCCTTATCATCATTTGACACCGCATTCCAGAGAGAGTCACCAATCTTCTCCCATAAAGGCACTTCAAAGACATCATTAAAGGTTGTAAAATGTCCTTTATCTTTTGCCCAAAACAGTAACTGCTTTAACGCAGCTTCGTCATATTTAATTCCTCTCTCAGAGAGTATATGTTGGAGGAGTTTCACCACTGTCACTTCTGTCTTGGTCAGGGTAGACCCCATGTAAACACGTCCGAGCCGCATCCCATGTCGCCCAGTCCTCCCGCACAGTCCGTAGCAGCCACAAGATAACTCCCCATGTTTTTAATTCTTTGGCAGAACCCGCTGCCATAGCTCGCTCAGCGAGCTGCATCGAGCACCGCTCACAGGTATTCGGCTGTAAACAATCAGCCGGTCCTGCCACCGCCCCCCCCTTTAACGAGACGGTCCACACACTGGGCTACGTCTTTCGATTTCACAGAAATCTTAAATTCCCCGCCCAGTAACGAAATCACCTTTATCAAGGTTTCCATGGTTCGCGAACCCACTCCGACCGCCTGCGGTCCGCCAGCCCAGCAATCACGTCGGGGTCACCACTTGTTGCCGCTTGTCTGCAGCAAGCTCCGTTCGGTTGCTGGCTGGCCTGAGGCTATCCGCACCCCAGGGCCATTGAGCACTGACACCAATGTGAGGATGCAACAAATGGCGTTTATTTAACTGCGCAACAGCCTTATATAGTCGTCTTGTCCCGTACGAGCTCGCACGATAATGACACATCCTGCTCCTTTCGCCACGCCTACCTTCCGTTACAGCCCGAGCTTTTCCGGTCGCCGTACCCTAATCTACCTACACCACTCGATCACTCTCCCCTGCCCCACTCCCCAAAGGGAGAGTATAAGAATAGCAAAAGCAAGAAAACTCATGGGTCAAGATAAAGATAGTTTAATAGGTGAAGGAAAGAAGGGAAAAAAACCTGAAGTGGTGCAAAGGCAATCACTTACTACCTCCCACAAGCAGACTGATGCCCAGCCAGTCTCTGAACAATGGCCACCTTGGAAGCCAAAAAAAAACCCCCCACCCCCTTCTTCCTCTAACCCAGTTTTTATTGCTGATCATGATGTTATATGGTATGGAATATCCCTTTGTCCAATTCAGGTCAACTGTCCCAGCCGTGTCCTCTCCCAATCTTTTGCCCACCCCCAGCTTACTCGCTGGGCTGGAGCAGAGTGGGAAAAAAAGAAAACCTTGGCTCTGTTCAAGCACTGTCCAGCAATAGCCAAAATATTAGTGTGTTATCATCAACACTGTTTTAGCCACAAATCCAAAACACAGCACCATATGGGCTTGTATGAAGAATTGTATGGCTTGTATGTCCATCCCAGCCAGACTCAATACAGTGACATTCATGGGGGTTGTGGGGGGGGAAATCACAGAATGACAGAATCACAGAATGTTCGGGATTGGAAGGGACCTCAAAAGATCATCTAGTCTTGGAAGACCAAGAGGAGGGAAGTGACTTGCCCAGGTTCATGCAGTAGTTTATTGATAGCTAAGTTTACAACCTGTATCCTTTGATACCCTGATATCCAGCTCTGCTTACAACCCATCAGTCTGTCTGACCTTGTTCTCAGATCTAATCTGGGCCCTCAGGCAATGTTCCTTTTCTGTGTTTTGTACAATTGCAGCTTCTTTAATTAAGTTTGAATTTGGAGATCAAGAGTCAATTGTAGTTTCATCTATTTCTAAAACTGTTAAAGATCTTTCTTTGTTATCTTTACACATCCTGTGTTTTATTCTTTATAGAGAATGGCAAGCTGCTTCTAGTAGATTTTATTTGTTTAGGGAGAAACTCATTCGCCTTCAGCATGAGAACAAGATATTAAAGCTGAACCAAGAAGGTTCTGACAATGAAAAGATCACCTTGTTGCAGAGCTTGCTTGATGGTACAAATTTACGGAAGCATGAATTGGAGACAGAGAACAGGTAAGGAAGTATTGTTCTCTGTTCCAGTGACTTTCCTAACAAACAACGCTGTACACTTCTGTCTTAGCAGACTGTTGCCAGGGCCAAGTTCCTTATGTAAAAAAAGTGGTTAGCCCTATCAAAAAGTATCTCAACCAGCCTGTGAGTCTACTCAGTCATTCAATGCTGTTCCAGTATCAGGAGCCTGCAGTGTGGGCTGAAGAATTCTGTAACAGATTGCAATTGCAATGATGCAAAGGCTCACAAAAGGAACCATTTATTACTTCAGCTTCTCCTTCTGTAAAGCAAGTGTAACAAAAAGAATCCCTTATCTTCCCTACTACCCATTTATTCCCTGTACATTTTCCATCTTCCCTTCTGTTTCCTATTTTGTTCTTTAAAAATATGTTCACAAGTGTTAGAGCTGCTGTCAAGATGACCTAGATTTTGTAAAACTGAGTATTTTATGAAAGTTTAGGGTGACAAAAACTTTTCCATGATTTTATGCACTGAATTTTCTCTTACTGTAGTATGCAGTAGGTTTTAGCTGTCTTGCTTCATCCACAGAATACTGTGATCAGTGAGAACGAAGTCAGCAGAAAGAATCTTAGACCAGTCACAGCCAGTTCCAGCTGGCTCTGCAGCAGACCCACTGCAGGCCAAAGCTGAGCCAATCAGCAAAGTTGGTGGTACCTCTGTGAAAACATATTTAAGAAAGGGCAAAAACACCGGACATGCAGAGGAAGAGAGAAAAAAAAGATTGAGAAACAGCAGTGCGAACACCAAGGTCAGAGAAGGAGGAGGTACTCCAGGCATCGGAGCAGAGATTCCCCTGCAGCCCATGGAGGACCTCATGCTGGAGCAGTTGGATATTTCCTGAAGGAATTGTGTCACGGTTTAAAGCTGGGCCAGCTATTAACCAGGTGGCAGATGCTCTCTGTTAACCCTCTCCCCCTCGCCGAAAGGGAAAGGGAAAAGGGAGAGAGACTTATGGGTTGGAAAGTTAAAACAGTTTTAATAAACTATAATAATGAAAAAGAATATAATAACAATAATAATAGAAATAACCAAATATATACAAATATGTACAAAACCAAGATCAAGAGCTTGGAAATCCTCCTCAGGCAGAATTGCTCCCCCCAGTACAGGCAGAGGGGAAAAGGCAGTAGCTCCCCCCAGCACGGGCAGAGGGCAAAATGCAAAAGCTCCACTGCCATCACACCTGCAGGCTTTTAACTGGAGATTTGGCAAAGCTGGTACCAATCAGTGGGAGACAGGAGGGCCCCTCCCTCCTGGGCCCCACCTCCAGGAGGCAGTGGGTTAGTGATAAACAGGAAAGTGAGAATGACATGTATGGGATGGAATACCTTGCTGGTCAATCCTGGGTCACCTGCCCCGTCCACTACTCCCTGCAGGTACAACCCCCTTCGGCTCTTTACTTGTAAGCAGTGACCTTGGGTTCTCTAAGACTATTTGGCCTGGTTTGAGCCAAACCAGGACATTCCACCCCTTATTCCATACCATTCATGTCATACTCAGATCACCACTACCTTTTCATTTTCAAATATATATATACATATCACTAGTCTATGATTCATCTTTATGCAAAAAGTCCATCAAGTTCATTTGGTTCAGGATTGTGGGTTTGCATCTGGTTAGCAGTCTCTCAGCAGTCTTTCTGGCTAGCAGTCTCTCTTTTGTCATGGTTCGTGCCCACGGGTTGCAGGTTAAAGATGTCAGACTCGAGGAGGTTACTGGACGCCACTTGATGAAGCTAGCTCCGGTCGCATCACCACTGTCTTAACCTAAAAGACACTTATGCAGCAACAACATGCAGTTCAGACTTAAGTAGTCTCACCCATAATCAGATCACCTTCAGGGACACATCGGACTTCACCATCTTGCAACATCACCCACCAAGTACATCCAGGTCCCTGAGCAAAAGCAATCCCACGAATGGGTTTACCTTTGCCCGTTGCAGGAACAATCCAGACAGTTTTTCCCAATAGATTCCTTTCATGCACCACCGGGACTTTATCTCCTTCTACTGTATGTAGAAGGTCTGACTGAGCAGGGCCAGCTCGATTGATAGATCCCCTGGTGTTAACTAACCAGGTAGCTTGTGCCAGATGTTTATCCCAGTTTTTAAAGGTTCCACCCCCCATTGCTTTCAGGGTAGTTTTTAACAGCCCATTATACCGTTCAATTTTCCCAGAGGCTGGTGCATGATAGGGGATGTGATATACCCATTCAATGCCATGCTCTTTGGCCCAGTTGTCTATGAGACTGTTTTTGAAATGAGTCCCGTTGTCCGACTCAATTCTCTCTGGCGTGCCGTGTCGCCACAAGATTTGCTTTTCGAGGCCCAGAATAGTGTTCCGGGCAGTGGCATGGGGCACAGAGTATGTTTCCAACCATCCGGTGGTCGCCTCCACCATGGTAAGCACATAGCGTTTACCCTGGCGGGTTTGAGGGAGTGTGATATAGTCAATTTGCCAGGCCTCCCCATATTTATATTTCAACCACCGCCCCCCATACCACAAAGGTTTTAACCGTTTGGCTTGCTTAATTGCGGCGCATGTTTCACAATCATGGATAACCTGTGCAATAGAGTCCATGGTTAAGTCCACCCCTCGGTCACGAGCCCATCTGTATGTTGCATCTCTTCCTTGATGACCTGAAGTGTCATGAGCCCACCGAGCTAAAAATAGTTCACCTTTGTGTTCCCAGTCCAAATCTATTTGGAACACTTTAGCAGCTTGATCCGCTTGTTGGTTGTTTCGATGTTCCTCAGTTGCCCGACTTTTAGGTACGTGAGCATCTACATGACGTGCCTTCACGACTAGTTTCTCTAGCCGAGCAGCAATATCTTGCCACAATTCAGCAGCCCAAATAGGTTTACCTTTGCGCTGCCAGTTGCTTCGCTTCCACTGCTTTAACCACCCCCACAAGGCATTTGCCACCATCCATGAGTCAGTATAAAGATACAGCCTTGGCCACTTTTCTCGTTCAGCAATGTCTAAAGCCAGCTGGATGGCTTTTACTTCTGCAAATTGACTTGATTCACCTTGTCCTTCTGTGGCTTCTGTGACTCGTCGTATAGGACTCCATACAGCAGCTTTCCACTTCCGATGCTTTCCTACAAGACGGCAGGATCCATCGGTGAACAGCGCATACTGCTTCTCATCCTCTGGTAGTTCATTATATGGTGGGGCTTCTTCAGCACGTGTCACCTCCTTTTCTGGTGGCATTCCGAAGTCTTTGCCTTCTGGCCAGTCCATGATTACTTCTAAGATTCCTGGGCGATTAGGGTTTCCTATTCGAGCCCTCTGCGTAATTAATGCAATCCATTTACTCCACGTCGCATCAGTTGCATGATGGGTAGTGGGAACCTTACCCTTGAACATCCAGCCTAGTACTGGTAGTCGAGGTGCTAGGAGAAGTTGTGCTTCAGTACCAATTACCTCTGAAGCAGCTCTAACTCCTTCATATGCTGCCAGTATCTCTTTTTCAGTTGGGGTGTAATTGGCCTCGGAGCCCTTGTATCCTCGACTCCAAAATCCTAGGGGTCGACCTCGAGTCTCCCCTGGCACTTTCTGCCAGAGGCTCCAGGTAGGACCATTGTCCCCAGCTGAGGTGTAGAGCACATTTTTAACATCTTGTCCCATACGGACTGGTCCAAGGGCTACTGCATGCACAATCTCTTGTTTAATCTGTTCAAAAGCCTGTCGTTGTTCAGGGCCCCACTGAAAATCATTCTTCTTTCTGGTCACTTGATAAAGAGGGCGTACAATCTGGCTGTAATCTGGAATATGCATTCTCCAGAAACCCACAACGCCTAAGAAGGCTTGTGTTTCCTTTTTGTTAGTTGGTGCTGACATTGCTGTTATTTTGTTGATCACCTCTATCGGGATCTGGCGACGCCCATCTTGCCATTTAATCCCTAAAAACTGGATCTCCCGGGCAGGTCCCTTGACCTTGCTTCTTTTTATGGCAAAACCAGCTTTCAGAAGAATTTGGATTATTTTCTCCCCTTTGTCAAAAACTTCTGCTGCTGTATCACCCCACACAATGATGTCATCAATGTATTGCAAATGTTCTGGAGCTCCACCCTTTTCTAGTGCAGTCTGGATCAGTCCATGGCAAATAGTAGGACTGTGTTTCCACCCCTGGGGCAGTCGATTCCAGGTGTACTGGATACCTCTCCAGGTAAAAGCAAACTGTGGCCTGCACTTTGGTGCCAAAGGAATAGAGAAAAAGGCATTAGCAATGTCTATGGTGGCGTACCACTTGGCTGCCTTTGACTCCAGTTCGTATTGAAGTTCTAGCATGTCTGGCACAGCAGCACTCAGCGGTGGCGTAACTTCATTTAGGCCACGATAGTCCACAGTTAATCTCCATTCTCCATCAGACTTTCGCACTGGCCATATAGGACTATTAAAGGGTGAGCGAGTCTTGCCAATCACTCCTTGATTTTCTAATTGTCTAATCAGTTTATGAATGGGGATCAGGGAGTCTCGATTGGTGCGATATTGTCGTCGGTGCACCGTGGTAGTAGCAATTGGCACCTGTTGTTCTTCAACCTTCAGCAACCCCACAACAGAAGGATCTTCTGAGAGGCCAGGCAAGGTAGACAGCTGTTTAATGTCCTCAGTCTCTACAGCTGCTATACCAAAGGCCCATCTGTACCCTTTTGGGTCCTTAAAATACCCTCTCTTGAGGTAGTCTATGCCAAGGATGCACGGAGCATCTGGGCCAGTCACAATGGGGTGCTTTTTCCATTCATTTTTAGTTAGGCTCACTTCGGCCTCCAATACAGATAACACTTGAGATCCTCCTGTTACTCCTGAAATGCTGATAGATTCTGCCCCTTTATGATCCGATGGCATTAGGGTGCACTGTGCACCAGTGTCTACCAGGGCTCGATACCTTTGTGGTTTTAATGTGCCAGGCCATCGAATCCACACAGTCCAATAAATCCGGTTGTCCCTCTCCTCCACCTGGCTGGAGGCAGGGCCCCCCTAATTAAGAAATGGATTCATGCTGCTCACAGGGACTGGACCTTCATTTCTCCTATTCACACTTGGGAAAAAGTGATTTGAGGCCCATCTCCCCTGACTGGGGTCCTGCTCACTGGTAACTGGAGCAGCCATCCTCCTAGAAAAATTCTCTCTGGTATTTCTTTTAGCTTGCAACTCACGTACTCGTGCCTGTAGGGTACTGGTAGGTTGTCCATGCCATCTGCTCATGTCCTCCCCATAACCACGCAGGGCAAACCACAGGATACCTCGTGATGTGTTCCTTTTCCTTTGAGCTGGTCCTGTAGGAGAACGTTTTCTCTTAACAGCTGCAACGCGCGCCTGTGTAGGTAGAGAGTCAAGTTTATTCTCGATCATGGACAGTTTGTCTGACAGTTGTTTAAATGAGTCCTTGTTCTCCTTAGTCAGTTTTTCCACAGCCGAGATGCGTGCCTGCAGTGGGGAAGAAATACTATCTTCATACTGTCGCATACAGTTAGCCATTTCGCCCACACTAGATCGTGCCATAGCATCTTCTCCCCATACTAATATTGACAATGTATGGGTATATGTCGGTGGAGCATTCTTCACAACCTTCCGGAACATGGATCGGTTGCATTCCACTTCATCAGGATCTACAGGATCTACAATGTCCCGTGGGTGTCTATAAATGATCTCTTGCACAGCCAGTTCTCTAAGGTAGTTAATACCTTTTTCTATAGTGGTCCATTTGCTTAGGTGGCTCATAACATCATCTTTATAGGGATACCTGCTCTTTACAGCTGACAAGAGTCGCCTCCAGAGACTGACAGTGTTTGACTTTCTTGCGAGCGCTTTATCAATACCACCATCTCTGGACAGGGATCCCAACTGTCTGGCTTCTCTGCCATCCAATTGCATGCTGTCTGCCCCATTATCCCAGCATCGGAGCAACCAGGTAATAATAGGTTCACTGTCATAACGGCTGAAGTCTTTCCTTATATTTCTCAGGTCCTTCAGGGATAAGGAGTGGTAGGTTATCTCTACGTCCGAGTCCTCTTGTGATAGTTCTGCTTTAGAAGGGCCTTTCTTCTGTGATGGGTCTGCTTTAAAAGGACAATCAAGGGAACCCCCATCTGTGTCGGGCCCTAACTCTGCCTGAGAAGGGCCCTCACCTGGGTCATATGATGGCTCTGTCTTAGAAGGCTCTGAGTCATCATCCTTCTCTTCACGAGCTGATTTCTTTTGGTATTTCTTCCTGGTTACAGGAGCAATTGGTACAGATTCGATAGATGCTGGGGTCTGAGTAGATGCAGTGGCTGTCGTGGGAGTGCTGAGAGTCTGAGTAGCTGCAGTGGCCATCTTGGGGGGTGTAGCAGCTGTGGTACAGGCTGCCAAGGTTTCAGTGGGTTGAGTGGCTGTAGCAGCAGTACACACTGTAGGATCTGAGGCTGTAGCGGCAGTACACACTGTAGGATCTGAGGTGGCTGCATAACACCTACAACTGTCCCTGCACCGATATTTAATCTTATCCCACATCAGAAACACATTCAGGACAACCAAAAATAAAAACATGCCACCTAGACAGCACCATCCTAATTTCGCAAAATCTAGTGGAATCAGCTTGGCAGAAAAGGAGAAGGTACTATTTCCCAAAGTAAAACTGGAAGTGTAATCATTAACAGAATCAGCTAAAGGACGCCTGGAGCGTGCAGATGAAGTTGCTGCTACTGATTCGCGATTAAAGCTGCCCATCATTGTGTCATAGAGATAAGAGATCGGAATATTAACTGCCCAGTTTATCACAGCATAAATCAGTATCAAACCCCATACCAAAACAATACATTTCGACCAGCGCCCACTGCTAAACTGCATGTAAACATTCATAAGAAGCAAGCAATAACACAGTGCCCACGGCAGGTAAGGCATCATTGCAATACTCAATTGTGAAAGAAACTCCATAAAAAGATGAGATAACACAGCATTCAAAAATGACATCACCATCTTCACTATCTGTTTTAACTTTCCAACCCCTCGTAAATCTCAAAGGAAGAAATCTGATATTCTCTCAGCTGAGCTCTCCGGGTCTCCTCCCACCAGAGCCAGGATTCAACTTATCAGAGCAACCTGTTGGAGCTTCTCTCGAGCCCCACGTTGGGCGCCAATGAATCTGTCACGGTTTAAAGCTGGGCCAGCTATTAACCAGGTGGCAGATGCTCTCTGTTAACCCTCTCCCCCTCGCCGAAAGGGAAAGGGAAAAGGGAGAGAGACTTATGGGTTGGAAAGTTAAAACAGTTTTAATAAACTATAATAATGAAAAAGAATATAATAACAATAATAATAGAAATAACCAAATATATACAAATATGTACAAAACCAAGATCAAGAGCTTGGAAATCCTCCTCAGGCAGAATTGCTCCCCCCAGTACAGGCAGAGGGGAAAAGGCAGTAGCTCCCCCCAGCACGGGCAGAGGGCAAAATGCAAAAGCTCCACTGCCATCACACCTGCAGGCTTTTAACTGGAGATTTGGCAAAGCTGGTACCAATCAGTGGGAGACAGGAGGGCCCCTCCCTCCTGGGCCCCACCTCCAGGAGGCAGTGGGTTAGTGATAAACAGGAAAGTGAGAATGACATGTATGGGATGGAATACCTTGCTGGTCAATCCTGGGTCACCTGCCCCGTCCACTACTCCCTGCAGGTACAACCCCCTTCGGCTCTTTACTTGTAAGCAGTGACCTTGGGTTCTCTAAGACTATTTGGCCTGGTTTGAGCCAAACCAGGACAAATTGCAGCCCGTGGAGAACCCATGCTGGAGCAGATTTTTCCTGAAGGACTGCAGCTTGTGGAAGGACTCACGCTGGAGCAGGGAAAAAGTGTCAGGAGGAAGGAACGGCAGAGAGGAACTGTTATGGACTGACTGTAACCCTGCATTCCCCATGTCTCCTGTGCTGCAGGTCCTTCAGGGAATATCCATCTGCTCCAGCATGGGGTCCTCCATGGGCTGCAGTGTGGATATCTGCTCTGGCATGGTCCTCTCCACAGGCTGCAGGGAATACCTGGTCCACAGTGGTCGTTTCCACTAGCTGCAGTGGAATATCTGCTCCAGCACCTGGAGCACCTCCTCTCCCTCCTCCTTCTCTGACCTTGGTGTCTGCAGGATTGTTTCTCACACTTTTTTCCTCACTCACAGGCAGTGTTTTGCCCTTTCTTAAATATGTTTTCTCAGAGGTGCCACCAGCTTCTCTGATTGGCTCAGCTTTGACCAGTGGTGGGTCCATTGCAGAGCCAGCTGGAACCGGCTGTGTCCAGCACAAGACAAGCCCTGGCTTCTTCTCACAGATGCAACCCCCTGCAACCCCCCCCTACCAAAACCTTGTCACATAAACCCAATGCAATTTTGAATAAAGAAATAGTGTTGTATCTCTTGCACAGATGTCCTGATAATGCTGGACACTAAACATCTTGGATTTCATCATGTTGTAATTCACTGTTTCTGAAAACTAAAGTTTTATCTATTTCCTAGGCTGGTAAATCAGAGACTGCTAGAAGTACAGTCCCAGGTTGAAGAACTACAGAAGTCTTTGCAGGAGCAAGGTTCAAAAGCTGAAGATGTAAGTAGAAATGTATGTAAAACTTGTGTTCAAGTAATTGCTATTATCCTACCTTTCACCTTTACATAATATCTCCTGCTTGTTACATCATGAAGAAATAATGCAGATGGAGATTTCTGGTAGCTTTCTATATGTGCTGTTATGGCTTTACATTTAAACTGTATTTTTCTCAATGAGAAATGTAAACCAAAATGTTTGTCTAGAATAAAAAAAACTTTCTTTGCAGAAGAGGAATTAAATAATTTTTTTTCCCTTCAATGTGTCCATTCCAGTAGCAAACTCAGCATTATTTAAAAATCTGTAATTAGAATAGAGGCATTTATAGAAAATTAAGGATACATCGATTTTCCATTTCTTAGTAAAATATCCCAAGGTATTTTTGCTTAACTGTTCTTCATGGTAGTAAATACCTTTCTTGCCAGTGGAAATCCAGTAATTGCTGATATAAATGTGTATCATCTCTAATGCAAGATGTCATGCAAGCCAAAACTAAAAAAGTCAAATGAGCAGTCCTTTGACACAGTGCAATATTTTCTATTTCTGTATACCTAGGTATTGTACATTTTAATATTTAAAATGTCACAGGGTTAGTGTGGGAACACAAATTCTAATCTTCCACTGAAAATTTTATTTGCCACCTCCCTTCTTTGAGAGTAGAAGCTATAGAACTGTACTGAAAGTGGTGATTCCCTATTTAGAAAAATGCTCTTAAGAAATAACTTATAATTAATTTTAAAATGGGTCTATACTATTATGTCATTCCATGATATTCTTTGTTGTCTTGGTTACAGGTCAAAACCAAATTTTTCAGGGTGATTAAAACCTGGATATACTCCTTGCATGTTTCGCGGTAAACAGACTCAACAGAATATTGGATCTTTGGCATCCTTAACAGGAGCACCATTTAATAGTGTCCAGTTGAGTGGAACCCTTATTACTAATACTATCACTATCATTTTGATGTAGGAAGTCTCAAAAAGCCCAACCCAATTAATACTGATTCTGTTATGCGTGTACGAAAGGCTGAGAAATCTTAGGGCTTCCTCAGCAGTGCAACAGCCTAAGCAATTCAGTCAGCTAAGTCTCCACCTTTCTCATGCTCTCATAAACATTCCTGCCTTGTTAGCCCAGCAAGATCAGAGCACTGATATTTTGGTACCGGCATGAAGAATAACACAACTTTACTGACATGCTGTTAGTCTCTCAGAAAAAGGATCTTTGTTGCTCTCAGTTCCACTCTGGCAAGAAGAGTTGTGGGAGCTGAAGGCAAACCATGGTCCCACTGAAAATCAAGAGGAAAACCTCTGTTTACTTCAGTGGAGTCAGGATTTCACTGTCTTGTCAAGGAATGCATTTAAATATGCTTGAAATTAAGGATTAGTGAATACAGACAGAGGAGTTTTTAGCAGTTCCATTTGACAAGTTTGATTGTAATATTGCTAAATTTAACATTCTCCTGAAAACTTCTGATGATATTTCTTAAAATACACCTAGCCTATTATATTTATGTACCAGAAAATGAAACTTCACTTTTACAGTTTAGGAACCCAGAGAAAGCATTTATTGATAAGACATTGTAGGGGCCTGGACCGTGGGAAAGTTCTAGAGAGAACATACCAGTACACTGTTAAGTAACAGCATGAGATAGCAAGAAAGTATAAGGATGTGGCTTGCTTAAGTTTATAGTAAGTATCCAATTAGAACGGTAGAAGTGGCACGCAGCCAGAGTGTGTACAATACTTGTAGCCAATAGCTTAGTGTGTAACCGTTACATAAGAGAGTATGTAGGTTATAAAAGAGTGTGTTAACCAAAATAAAGTGGACTATTAGAGCATCATATTGGTGTGCTGTAGTTCGTTCCTCGCGTGGACCCCAACAAGACATCATCTTTTTTCTCATGAGTTTTGTTATTTTCAGCAGTTGACATATAAAGCTTTGTTTTGTGATTTACTTTTTGAGCAATGTGTTTATGAAAGCTTTTCTCAGATGTGGAGAGTATTGTAAATAATCTCAGTCTAATCAAATATACATTTATTGTAGTTTTAAATCTGTCCTTATTTGAGGCTTTGGTTTAGACAGTGATTTAAGATATGTCTACAGTGCACTTAAAGGACTGACTACAGCCCATGTAGGTATAATCTGAGCTGGTTTGGGTTCTTCTAGTAGCAAACCCATGCCAGCACAGGTTTTCACATGGAACTGTACAGCCTGCTGTGGGTACCAGGCAGAGCTGAAGCTCATGATGCACCAGCTGCATTCCTAGCTTCAGTATAAATTTGACCACACCAGCAGTGATATATAGGCACTACCCTCATGGACCTATCTTGTTGGGTTCTGAATATTTGCCTACATGGACTTTCAAATGAGCAGAAAAAGAAATGTAGAATCACAAAATACTTTAAGTTGGAAGTCTGGTCCATCTTCCTACTCAAAGCAGGGGCCAACCTGTTAAATCTGTTAGGGGAAATCAGGCCAGATCCATCAGCCTGAGAGAGATGAGGCTGCCACAGCTCCGTGTCTCTAGGTCCAACCAATAGCGAGGCTGAAGATGTGTTTCCAGTAAGCACGTGCACACAGAGCACGCATATATACCACACATATACATGGCTGGCCACACAGATCACAGACAGGCACACAGAGCACTCACATGAACACAGACAGCACCAATGGCCTCATCCTGCTCCCCTCTCTGGCTGAGCAGGATAGGGGTCCACTAGTGCAAATATACGTATATATGTATGATGGGGATGCCTTCAGCAGCAGGGCTCAGACACTCAGTCTGACCAGTAGCTGGCCCCTGGATCCCAGTCTCCCCAGTTTCTGGCACCCAGACATAAGAGCCCTTGAGGCTGCAGACCCACTCTAGTTGCTGGTGCAGTGGCCAGGACTCCTCTAGTCCCCCCGACAGCCAGTCTTGCCCTTAGAGACAGACACACACACATTCCTGGCTCCCAGGTCACTTCACCTACAGGCTGGCTAGTCCAGCTTGATATTCACTAGCAATCACACACTCACTCACACAACCACCATACTTGCTCCAGTTGCTGACGCTATGGGCACACAGGTGCTCTGGCCCCTGGTCCCACTCTGGTGGCTGGCACTTGATTTCACTCACTCTCGTCTGTCTAGTTGCTGACACCCAGGCACATGAGCCCCTGTGACCTGTGGTCTGGCTCCAGTCACTGGCACTCAGATCCCCATACACACGCACACAGAATACAGTTCCTCACCCAGGGAAAGAGTTAGAAATGGAATTTAATAAGATAACACAGACTGTGCTGATCAGTTACAGGGCATGGCCAGACAAGTGTACTGACCAGCCACTGTTTACATGCAACTGGACTATTTTATCTCCGTACCCTCTATTTTCCCCACACATGTTCCTCCCCAAATCACCTAAAACCCTTTCTTTTCCTGCCTTTGCTTCCTCCCCTAAACATCCCGTAATAAGTCCTCTGCAATCCCAAAATGTTTTTCCCCATAATGTGTCCTATACCCCTTGGCAGCAACTCCCCCTCAGTCTGAAAGGTGCTCCAACATTGACTCATCTTGATGGATTCCACACCTGGACCATGGGGCTGATGCTCTCCTGGGACAGCCCTGGGAGAAGCCAACATGGTGTCCCTTCTTCTGAGTGTGTAATTTGTTTTGTTATTATATTTCTTAGAAAAACTGGAAAAGGAAAAAAAAGCAAACAGCCCAAAACAGTAAAGTTCTGTAGCTCTGTTTGAACTCATTGGAGTCACTGAGTTATTTTACCTCCTACCCTCTTTATCCATAGTGTAAAAGACAATCCAACTTTGAACTAATCAAACAGCACAACCCAGGAATGTGATTAAAAATGATATTTTGAAGTATTTAAACTCCAGCTAAAAATTTTTCTTGGATTGCATACAAATTGTCTGTATTGGCTTTGTGTTTAAACTTTTCTTGAAAGAAAAGGAAGAGCAATGAAGTAATTTTGTTGATGATTTTATTTTATATTATGATAGCACTTTGGAGTATCAGTCACAGCCTAGGACTCCACTATAACAGGTACTGAACAAATGCAAACCAAAAAGGCAGTCTCTGAGTTAAATATCCAATATTTAATGTCCTGTATTTAAACCATGTGAAAAATAACACCAATTCAGAATCTCTCCACCAAAATACATGTATCTCTACATGTTGATTGCAGCTTAACAAACTACGTGTTGTCTGCCACTTTGCTACTGTTGTGAGTTAACCCCAGGTAGGCAGCTAAGCACCCCACAGCTGCTCACTCACTCCCCCCACAGTGGGATGGGGGAGAGAATTAGAAGGGTAGAAGTGAGAAAAATTAATGGGTTGAGATAAAGACAGTTTAATAGGGAAAGCAAAAGCTGTGCGTACAAGCAAGGCAAAATAAGGAATTCATTCACTACTTCCCATCAGCACAGAATCACAGAATCAACCAGGTTGGAAGAGACCTCTGGGATCATCGAGTCCAACCATTGCCCTGACACCACCATGTCAACTAGACCATGGCACTAAGTGCCATGTCCAGTCTTGTCTTAAACACCTCCAGAGATGGTAACTCCACCACCTCCTTGGGCAGCCCCTTCCAATGTCTAATGACCCTTTCTGAGAAGAAATGCTTCCTAATGTCCAACCTGAACCTCCCCTGGTGCAGCTTGAGGCTGTGTCACAGAATCACAGAATCACAGAATGTTAGGGATTGGAAGGGACCTCGAAAGATCATCTAGTCCAATCCCCCTGCCGGAGCAGGATTGCCTAGACCATATCACACAGGAACGCGTCCAGGCGGGTTTGGAATGTCTCCAGAGAAGGAGACTCCACAACCTCTCTGGGCAGCCTGTTCCAGTGTTCAGTCACCCTCACCGTAAAGAAGTTTTTCCTCATATTTAAGTGGAACCTCCTGTGTTCCAGCTTGCACCCATTGCCCCTTGTCCTGTCAAGGGATGTCACTGAGAAGAGCCTGGCTCCATCCTCATGACACTTGCCCTTTACATATTTATAAACATTAATGAGGTCACCTCTCAGTCTCCTCTTCTCCAAGCTAAAGAGGCCCAGCTCCCTCAGCCTCTCCTCATAAGGGAGATGTTCCACTCCCTTAATCATCTTCGTGGCTCTGCGCTGGACTCTCTCTAGCAGTTCCCTGTCCTTCTTGAACTGAGGGGCCCAGAACTGGACACAATATTCCAGATGCGGCCTCACCAGGGCAGAGTAGAGGGGGAGGAGAACCTCTCTTGACCTGCTGACCACACCCCTTCTAATACACCCCAGGATGCCATTGGCCTTCTTGGCCACAAGGGCACACTGCTGGCTCATGGTCATCCTGCTGTCCACTAGGACCCCAGGCATCGAGAACAAGTTGTTCCATCACCTTTCCGGGGATGGAGGTGAGGCTGACCGGTCTATAGTTACCCGGGTTCTCCTTCTTGCCCTTTTTGAACACTGGAGTGACATTCGCTTTCCTCCAGTCCTCAGGCACCTCTCCCGTTGCCCACGACTTAGCAAAGATGATGGAGAGTGGCCTAGCAATGACTTCCGCCAGCTCCCTCAGCACCCGCGGGTGCATCCCATCAGGGCCCATGGATTTATAGACGTCCAGATTGCTTAATTGGTCCCTGACCCAGCCCTCATCAACCAAGACAGATTCCTCCTCTATCCTGACTTCTTCTGAGGCCGCAGGGGTCCGGGGCTCCTCAGGACAGCCTCCAGCAGTATAGACAGAGGCAAAGAAGGCATTCAGTAACTCCGCCTTCTTTTTATCCTCTGTCTCCAGGGCCCCCGCCTCATTCATCAGTGGGCCTACATTGCCTCTAGTGTTAGTTTTACCTGCAATGTATTTGAAGAAGCCCTTTCTGTTGTCCTTGACCTCTCTTGCAAGGTTTAATTCCAAGGAGGCCTTAGCTTTCCTAGTTGCCTCCCTACATCCTCTGACAACAGACTTATATTCCTCCCAAGTGGCCAGCCCCTCCTTCCATGATCTGTACACCCTCTTCTTCCACTTGAGTTTGCCCAGCAGTTCCCTGTTTAACCATGCAGGTCTCCTGGTACCCTTCCTTGACTTCCTACCTGCTGGGATGCTCTGATCTTGAGCTTGGAAGAAGCAGTCCTTGAATGCTAACCAACTATCTTGGGCCCCCTTACCTTCTAGTACCCTGTCCCATGGGATTTCCCCTAGCAATTGCTTGAAAAGGCCAAAGTTGGATTCTGCTAGCTATTCTGTTCCTGCCACATGAGATCCTGAACTCTACCATCTCATGGTCACTACAACCAAGGCTGCCCTCAACCTTCACCTCTTCAACCAGACCCTCCTTGTTAGTAAGGATAAGATCCAGCAGCGCTCCTCTCCTAGTTGGCTCATCCACCATTTGCATCAGAAAGTTATCATCAATGCACTGGAGGAACCTCCTGGACTGAGGATGGCTGGCTGAGTAGGCCTCCCAGCAAATATCAGGGTAGTTGAAATCCCCCACGACAACCAGGCCCTGTAATTGCGAGACTGCTCTCAGCTGCCTGTAGAAGGCCTCATCACCCTCCTCATCCTGATCTGGTGGCCTGTAATAGACACCCACAACAGTATCACCCCTGCCAGCCTGCCCCTTAATTCGCACCCACAAACTCTCAACTCGCTCCTGATCCGCCCCTGGACAGAACTCAATACATTCTAGCTGCTCACTCACATAAAGAGCAACTCCACCACCTCTCCTTAGCGGCCTGTCTTTCCTGAACAGGACATAGCCATCCATGACCACATTCCAGTCATGCGAGGCGTCCCACCAAGTCTCTGTAATTGCCACTAGATCATAGCCCCCCGACCGAACACGGATTTCCAACTCCTCCTGTTTATTCCCCATGCTGCGTGCATTGGTGTACAGGCATGTCAGGGAGCGAGCTGAGCACCCCGATTTCACCCCAGGGGGATGGGGGGCCTCCTGGTCTACCTCAACACTAGAGCGTTGCCCCAGTGGTGCAAGCCCAGCTACTACCCCATCCCCCTTCGAATCTAGTTTAAAGCTCTCTGAATGAGCCCTGCTAATTCCTGTCCCAGAACCCTTTTGCCCCTACGACATAAACCTTTCCCCTGTATTACTGTCAGGCCTGGTGTCTTATAAAACCAGCCATTATCAAAGAAGCCAAAGCCCTGCCTGTAGCACCAGTCCCGTAGCCAGGCATTTATGGAGAGAATCCTACTATTCCATCCCACGTCATCACCTGAAAATGGGAGGAGGGAGGAGAAAACAACTTGCGCCCCAGACTCTTTCACCAACCGCCCTAGGGCCTTGTAGTCTTTCTTCATCCCCCTCAGACTACGGGATGCAGCTTCAAGAGCGATGTCCTCTTGTCCTATCGCTAGTTGCCTGGGAGAAGAGGCCGACTCCTACTCCGCTACAACCTCCCTTCAGGTAGTTGTAGACTGCACAGCAGGCAGGTGTTCAGCCATCTCCAGGAAAGCAGGGCTCCATCACACATGAGGGTTCCTTGGAAAGACAGATGCCATCACTCTAAATGTTCCCCCCTTTCCTTTTTCTTCTCCCAGCTTTTATTGCTGAGCATGATGTCATATGGTATGGAATACCCCATTGGTCAGTTGGGATCAGCTGTCTCACCTGTGTCCCCTCCCAACTTCTTGTGCACCCCCCAACCTACTTGCTGGTAGTGTAGTATAAGCCAAAAAGGCCTTGACTCTGTGTAAGCACTGCTCAGCAATAATGAAAACACCTCTACATTATCAACACTGTTTTCAGCACAAATCCAAAACATAGCCCCATACAAGCTACTATGAAGAAATTTAACTCTATCCCAGCCAAAACCAGTACAGCTACTAATGGGACTTCAATGTCAAAATCGCTTTTCATAAAAGCAACTGCTTTCCTTTGAAATTCTGGTTTGAGTATGATGTTTGCATATGTGTGAAAGTTGAAAAGCATTCATATACTTGAAAACAGTATGGATAATTTTTACTAGCTTTCCTAACCTCTCCAGAAAATGTGACAAGATGAAACTGTTAATGAGAACAGAGAAGTAAGAAAAATGTGCATGTCTAGAAAAAGATGCGTAGCTTTAAGCTTTTCTGTTCACGAGTTACTAAATAGTTTCTTTTGTTGGTTGCTGTTTTTGCTTTATGCTAATGTCATCTCTGTTTCCCGGCATGGGTTTCTGCTCAAGGCTATTGTGAGTATGGCTTTCTGTTTACTTAACACTACTTTTACTTTATAGGCATTTATGGTTTTGATTTTAAAAGATGCTCACTGTATATAAAGTGATTAAACAAATTTACTTTGAAACTCCCCACCACCACCCCCCCATCAAGAGCTTATTCAAATATGACTTAGCCAGAAATCAGAACACCATAAGGTACGTTATATTTGTAGGCAAAGAAAGATGTGAAAACACAGAAAAGCAGAGCAATTGAGGATAAAGTTTCTGCTGTGCTCTGGTCAGTGGCACTCTACTCCATCTAATTTTTGTGGGGACAGAATTTTACCTCGAGTCTTTATGTGAATTTGCTCTGATGCATTGGACAGCTCTTCAAGCAAATTTTCTATCTAATTTTAAATAAATTTGTTTAGTCTAATCTACAAAAATACTGAATCACAAAGCAATGAAAACAACTGAAATTGTCATTAATGAATCTCTCCTATATTGATCCAATTCCAAGAAAGTATTTGTGAAGTTATAAGGCATTCTGATTTTTGGGAAAGTCCACAGCTATCAAGGAAAGGACAACTACTACAGAAAACTGCTATACAATTATGACCTAAATATGGGTGAAATTAAATGGCTGTGTTTTGTTTATAATTGTGAAATTATATATTTTAATGTAACTGAAATGATAATAAGCACCATAATGTATTAAAATAACTGACACATTTAACCTTCTTTTTTAGTCACTACTTCTGCAAAAGAAAGTTGAAAAGCACCTGTAAGTAATAAAGCTTTCCATATTTTGTTTGCTATATGAAATGATCTGCTTTCCATATGCTTAGTAGATGCTTAGCCATTAACAGCAGTGGGAAGGCAGTAGTGCATTCGGAAGATATATAAAGAAGAAAAATGCAGATAACTCAGGAATACGTAGAGAACCTGTTATTGAGGCATTATTTTCATTTCTTATGGAAAGCCTTTGCCAAATGAAAAGGAATTATGAAAGAGCCACCATTTGCTGGTTGAAGAAAACTTTATTTAAAGTTCTGTAAAGCTTAAGTTAAGAGGAATAATTTTGTTCTGAGGAAAACATTTTAATATAAACAATATTTATATTTTTACAGTTTAGTATACATTATGGACTGAAAAATAACATTTTAGTGAGTGTGATCTTTCTGTTCTACTATTTCTGCACTGCTCTTAATTTTATACTTTTTTTAAACTGCAAGTTTCACTTAAAGAATTGTTCACTTGTTAACTGGCTTACTAGAAAGTATAATCTCTCCAACTTTGGGGAGTGGTAGGCCATTCTTCCCAAACCTTATCACAGCTATTGATATTATACACTTCAAACATGATTTGTACAATTTATTGTAAATTGTAAAGTAATTATATAATTCCAGGGTGAGAATGGAGCTGTCTGGTTTTATACCTCTGCATATATGTGTCTCTGTTTAGCCAGCACCCAGGACTAAACAATAACCAGTTGCTCTATCACCCAAGACCCCTCCCCCAGCTGAGAAAGGGAATTGGGAAAAGGAGGGAGACTCATAGATTGAAATTTATACAGATTTAATAAAATAAGGAAACCAATACTGATACTAATACAAAAGACACAAAATTATACTTAGCCCACAGAGTGGTGGCAAGTTGCTCCAGGGATAGCAATAATTGAGAAGATGAGAAACACAGAGTTGAAACGAAACGAAACGAAACGAACAACAAACCCTCCCCACCAAGCTTTCCCTTTTATAGTTGTCCTGGTTTGGCCTAAACCAGGCCGATTTTCCTTTCAGTGATTTTTACTTTCAGCTAAGTCTCCTCTAAGTAACTGCACTTTCTGAAACTAACTGCATGTTTTGCAGACAGTGTCCGCTTCCAGGACTGATAACGCTCGAAGTTTGTAGTTATCGCTGAGGCACCGGTAGGGATGTTGTGCAGTAAGGCTCTTGCTGTACTTAGTCTTAGAGAAACCAAGGTCACTGCTGAATTCCTCACTGCTTATGAGTGAAGAGCCGAAGGGGGGTCGCAGCTGCAGGGGGGAGCGGACAGGGCAGGTGACCCAAAATTGACCAACGAGGGTATTCCATCCCATACACGTCATTCTCGGTATAAAGCGGGGGGATCACGAGGGTCTCGCGCTCTTTTCTGCTATGGCCGGTGTCCAAGGAGGACTCCGTCTGTTTTCCTGCTGCCCCCGATCCCGATCTGTGCATCCCTGAATCCAGCTCTCGACCGTCGCTAGGCCCAGCCTGGGCCTTCCCGGAGCCTGCCCTGCAGTGCCGGTGGTGACGTTGCCGACATCGGGGGAGCTCGATCTTGGTTTTGTATATATATTTGTATATATTTGATTATTCCAATATTATTATTATACCCTTTTCCATTATTATAGGTTTATTAAAACTGTTTTAACTTTCCAACCCGTAAGTCTCTCTCCCTTTTCCCTTTCCCTTTCCCTTCTGGGGGTGGGGGAGGGTTAACAGAGAGCGTCTGCCGCAGGTTTAATAGCCGGCCCAGCTTTAAACCGTGACAGATTTATTGGCGCCCAACGTGGGGCTCGAGAGAAGCTCCAACAGGTTCCTCTGATAAGTCGAATCCCGGCTCCGACAGGAGGAGACCCGGAGAGCTCAGCTGAGAGAGTATCAGATTTCTTCCTTTGAGATTTACGAGGGGTTGGAAATTAAAACAGATAGCGAAGATGATAATGTCATTTTTGAATGCTGTGTTATCTCGTCTTTTTATAGAGTTTCTTTCACAGTTGAGTATTGCAATGATGCCTTACCTGCCGTGGGCACTGAGTTATTGCTTGCTTCTTATGAATGTTTACATGCGGTTTAGCAGCAGGCACTGGTTGAAATGTATGGGTTTTAATACTGATTTATGCCGTGATAAACTGGGCAGTTAGTATTCCGATCTCTTATCTCTATGACACAATGATGGGCAGCTTTAATCGTGAATCGGTAGCAGCGACTTCATCTGCGCACTCCAGGCGTCCTTTAGCTGATTCTGTTAATGATTACACTTCCAGTTTTACTTCGGGAAATAGTACCTTCTCCTTTTCTGCCAAGCTGATTCCACTAGATTTTGCGAAATTAGGATGGTGCTGTCTAGGTGGCATGTTTTTATTTTCGGTTGTCCTGAATGTGTTTCTGATGTGGGATAAGATTAAATATCGGTGCAGGGACAGTTGTAGGTGTTGTGCAGCCACCTCAGATCCTACAGCGTGTGCTGCCGCTACAGCCACTAAATCCACTGAAGCCTCAGCAGCCTGCACCGCAGCTGTTACACCCCCCAAGATGGCCACTGCAGCTACTCAGACTCTAATGAGTCTCAGCACTCCCACGACAGCCACTGCATCTACTCAGACCCCAGCATCTATCGAATCTGTACCAATTGCTCCTGTAACCAGGAAGAAATACCAAAAGAAATCAGCTTGTGAAGAGGAGGATGATGACTCAGAGCCTTCTAAGACAGAGCCATCATATGACCCAGGTGAGGGCCCTTCTCAGGCAGAGTTAGGCCCCAACACAGAGGGGGGTTCCCTTGATCGTCATTTTAAAGCAGACCCATCACAGAAGAAAGGTCGTTCTAAAGCAGAATTATCACAGGAGGAGGACTCGGACGTAGAGATAACCTACCACTCCTTATCCCTGAAGGACCTGAGAAATATAAGGAAAGACTTCAGCCGTTATGACGGTGAACCTCTTATTACCTGGTTGCTCCGATGCTGGGATAATGGGGCAGACAGCATGCAATTAGATGGCAGAGAAGCCAGACAGTTGGGATCCCTGTCCAGAGATGGTGGTATTGATAAGGTGCTCGCAAGAAAGTCAAACACTATCAGTCTCTGGAGGCGACTCTTGTCAGCTGTAAAGAGCAGGTATCCCTATAAAGATGATGTTATGAGCCACCTAAGCAAATGGACCACTATAGAAAAAGGTATTAACTACCTTAGAGAACTAGCTGTGCAAGAGATCATTTATAGACACCCACGGGACATTGTAGATCCTGTAGATCCTGATGAAGTGGAATGCAACCGATCCATGTTCCGGAAGGTTGTGCAGAGTGCTCCACCGACATACACCCATACATTGTCTGGGGAGAAGATGCTATGGCACGACCTAGTGTGGGCGAAATAGCTAACTGTATGCGACAGTATGAAGATAGTATTTCTTCCCCACTGCAGACCTGCATCTCAGCTGTGGAAAAACTGACTAAGGAAAACAAGGACTCATTTAAACAACTGTCAGACAAACTGTCCAGGATAGAGAATAAACTTGACTCTCTACCTACACAGGCGCGCATTGCAGCTGTTAAGAGAAAACGCTCTCCTACAGGACCAGCTCAAAGGAAACGGAAAAAATCACGAGGTATCCTGTGGTTTGCCCTGCGTGGTTATGGGGAAGACATGAACAGATGGCATGGACAACCTACCAGTACCCTACAGGCACGAGTACGTGAGTTGCAAGCTAAAAGAAATACCAGAGAGAATTTTTCTAGGAGGATGGCTGCTCCAGTTACCAGTGAGCAGGACCCCAGTCAGGGTAGATGGGCCTCAAATCCCTTTTTCCCAAGTGTGAATAGGAGAAATGAAGGTCCAGTCCCTGTGAGCAGCACGAATCCATTTCTTAATTAGGGGGGCCCTGCCTCCAGCCAGGTGGAGGAAAGGGACAACCGAGTTTATTGGACTGTGTGGATTCGATGGCCTGACACATCAAAACCACAAAGGTATCGAGCCTTGGTAGACACTGGTGCACAGTGCACCCTAATGCCATCGGATCATAAAGGGGCAGAACCTATCAGTATTTCAGGAGTAACAGGAGGATCTCAAGAGTTATCTGTATTGGAGGCCGAAGTGAGCCTAACTAAAAATGAATGGGAAAAGCACCCCATTGTGACTGGCCCAGATGCTCCGTGCATCCTTGGCATAGACTACCTCAAGAGAGGGTATTTTAAGGACACAAAAGGGTATAGATGGGCCTTTGGTATAGCAGCTGTAGAGACTGAGGACATTAAACAGCTGTCTACCTTGCCTGGCCTCTCAGAGGATCCTTCTGTTGTGGGGCTGCTGAAGGTTGAAGAACAACAGGTGCCAATTGCTACTGCCACGGTGCACCGATGACAATATTGCACCAATCGAGACTCCCTGATCCCCATTCATAAACTGATTAGACAATTAGAAAATCAAGGAGTGATTGGCAAGACTCGCTCACCCTTTAATAGTCCTATATGGCCAGTGCGAAAGTCTAATGGAGAATGGAGATTAACTAATGCATTTTTCTCTATTCCTTTGGCACCAAAGTGCAGGCCACAGTTTGCTTTTACCTGGAGAGGTATCCAGTATACCTGGAATCGACTGCCCCAGGGGTGGAAACACAGTCCTACTATTTGCCATGGACTGATCCAGACTGCGCTAGAAAAGGGTGGAGCTCCAGAACATTTGCAATACATTGATGACATCATTGTGTGGGGTGATACAGCAGCAGAAGTTTTTGACAAAGGGGAGAAAATAATCCAAATTCTTCTGAAAGCTGGTTTTGCCATAAAAAGAGGCAAGGTCAAGGGACCTGCCCGGGAGATCCAGTTTTTAGGGATTAAATGGCAAGATGGGCGTCGCCAGATCCCGATAGAGGTGATCAACAAAATAACAGCTATGTCCGCACCAACTAACAAAAAGGAAACACAAGCCTTCTTAGGCGTTGTGGGTTTCTGGAGAATGCATATTCCAGATTACAGCCAGATTGTACGCCCTCTTTATCAAGTGACCAGAAAGAAGAATGATTTTCAGTGGGGCCCTGAACAACGACAGGCTTTTGAACAGATTAAACAAGAGATTGTGCATGCAGTAGCCCTTGGACCAGTCCGTACGGGACAAGATGTTAAAAATGTGCTCTACACCTCAGCCAGGGACAATGGTCCTACCTGGAGCCTCTGGCAGAAAGTACCAGGGGAGACTCGAGGTCGACCCCTAGGATTTTGGAGTCGAGGATACAAGGGTTCCGAGGCCAATTACACCCCAACTGAAAAAGAGATACTGGCAGCATATGAAGGAGTTAGAGCTGCTTCAGAGGTAATCGGTACTGAAGCACAACTTCTCCTGGCACCTCGATTACCAGTACTAGGCTGGATGTTCAAGGGTAAGGTTCCCACTACCCATCATGCAACTGATGCTACATGGAGTAAATGGATTGCATTAATTACACAGAGGGCTCGAATAGGAAACCCTAATTGCCCAGGAATCTTAGAAGTGGTCATGGACTGGCCAGAAGGCAAAGACTTCGGAATGCCACCAGAAAAGGAGGTGACATGTGCTGAAGAAGCCCCACCATATAATGAACTACCAGAGGATGAGAAGCAGTATGCCCTGTTCACCGATGGATCCTGCCGTCTTGTAGGAAAGCATCGGAAGTGGAAAGCTGCTGTATGGAGTCCTATACGACGAGTCACAGAAGCCACAGAAGGACAAGGTGAATCAAGTCAATTTGCAGAGGTAAAAGCCATCCAGCTGGCTCTAGACATTGCTGAACGAGAAAAGTGGCCAAGGCTGTATCTTTATACTGACTCATGGATGGTGGCAAATGCCTTGTGGGGGTGGTTAAGGCAGTGGAAGCGAAGCAACTGGCAGCGTAAAGGTAAACCTATTTGGGCTGTTGAACTGTGGCAAGATATTGCTACTCGGCTAGAGAAACTAGTCGTGAAGGTACGTCATGTAGATGCTCACGTACCTAAAAGTCGGGCAACTGAGGAACATCGAAACAACCAACAAGCAGATCAGGCTGCTAAAGTGTTCCAAATAGATTTGGACTTGGAACATAAAGGTGAACTATTTTTAGCTCGGTGGGCTCATGACACTTCAGGTCATCAAGGGAGAGATGCAACATACAGATGGGCTTGTGACCGAGGGGTGGACTTAACCATGGACTCTATTGCACAGGTTATCCATGATTGTGAAACATGCGCCGCAATTAAGCAAGCCAAACGGTTAAAACCTTTGTGGTATGGGGGGCGGTGGTTGAAATATAAATATGGGGAGGCCTGGCAAATTGACTATATCACACTCCCTCAAACCCGCCAGGGTAAACACTATGTGCTTACCATGGTGGAGGCGACCACCGGATGGCTGGAAACATACTCTGTGCCCCATGCCACTGCCCGGAACACTATTCTGGGCCTTGAAAAGCAAATCTTGTGGCGACATGGCACGCCAGAGAGAATTGAGTCGGACAATGGGACTCATTTCAAAAACAGTCTCATAGACAACTGGGCCAAAGAGCATGGCATCGAGTGGGTATATCACATCCCCTATCATGCACCAGCCTCTGGGAAAATTGAACGGTATAATGGGCTGTTAAAAACTACCCTAAAAGCAATGGGAGGTGGAACCTTTAAAAACTGGGATAAGCATTTGGCACAAGCTACCTGGCTAGTTAACACCAGGGGATCTATCAACCGAGCTGGCCCTGCTCAGTCAGACCTTTTACATACAGTAGAAGGGGATAAAGTCCCTGTGGTGCATGAAAGGAATCTGTTGGGAAAAACTGTCTGGGTTCTTCCTGCTACAGGCAAAGGTAAACCCATTCGTGGGGTTGCTTTTGCTCAAGGACCTGGATGTACTTGGTGGGTGATGCTGCAGGATGGTGGAGTCCGATGTGTCCCTGAAGGTGATCTGATCTTGGGTGAGAATACTTAATTCTGAACTGCATGATGTTAATTGCTGCATAATACTAACAGTGTTCATAAGTGTCTTTCAGGTTGAAGCAGTGGTGATGGGAATAGAGCTAGCTGCAAGTGGCGTCCAGTAACCTCCTCGAGACTGACATCTTTAACCTGCAACCCGTGGGCACAAACCGTGACAAAACTCATACCATGTCTCCTGCCCTGAGACACTCCTAGCCAGATGGAAACCCACAATCCTGAACTAAATGAACTTGACGAACTTTTTTTTTTTTTCTGTATAGAGATGAATCATAAACTAATGTTATCTGTATATATTTTAAAATGAAAAGTTAGTGGTGATCTGAGTATGACGTGAATGGTATGGAATAAGGGGTGGAATGTCCTGGTTTGGCCTAAACCAGGCCGATTTTCCTTTCAGTGATTTTTTGCTTTCAGCTAAGTCTCCTCTAAGTAACTGCACTTTCTGAAACTAACTGCATGTTTTTGCAGACAGTGTCTGCTTCCAGGACTGATAACGCTCGAAGTTTGTAGTTATCGCTGAGGCACCGGTAGGGATGTTGTGCAGTAATGCTCTTGCTGTACTTAGTCTTAGAGAAACCAAGGTCACTGCTGAATTCCTCACTGCTTATGAGTGAAGAGCCGAAGTGGGGGGTCGCAGTTGCAGGGGGAGCAGACAGGGCAGGTGACCCAAAATTGACCAACGAGGGTATTCCATCCCATACACGTCATTCTCGGTATAAAGCGGGGGGATCACGAGGGTCTCGCTCTCTTGCTCTTGCTGCTATGGCCGGTGTCCAAGGAGGACTCCGTCTGTTTTCCTGCTGCCCCCGATCCTGATCTGTGCATCCCTGAATCCAGCTCTCGACCGTCGCTAGGCCCAGCCTGGGCCTTCCCGGAGCCTGCCCGGCAGTGCCAGTGGTGACGTTGCCGACATCGGGGGAGCTCGATCTTGGTTTTGTATATATATTTGTATATATTTGATTATTCCAATATTATTATTATACTCTTTTTCATTATTATAGGTTTATTAAAACTGTTTTAACTTTCCAACCCGTAAGTCTCTCTCCCTTTTCCCTTTCCCTTTCCCTTCTGGGGGTGGGGGAGGGTTAACAGAGAGCGTCTGCTGCAGGTTTAATCGCCAGCCCAGCTTTAAACCGTGACAAGGCATCAGAAAGTAATACTTCTAGGCCTACTCCTGCTTAGCTACTCATTAAGCTTTGATTGATGATCTGTTCAGTCATAGGTCAGGATTATACAAAGGAGCTTTGAGAACAATATTCATGGATTGTGAAAGCCTACCTGTGTTTATCAGATTGACTTATATTTATTATTCTATTCTTAATTCTTTTTCATCTCTATTGATTCTTATCTGCTGAATTCATGAGAACTTCTATGGCAATTTATGTGAAGATTTCTACAACAGTTAGGAAAGCCAAAGCCCACCTGGAGTTGAATCTGGCAAGGGATATCAAAGACAAATATAAGGGCTTTTCTAAGTACATAGGTGACAAAAGGAAGACTAAGGAAAACGTGGGCCTGCTGCTGAATGAGGCAGGGGACCTGGTGACACAGGACGTGGAAAAGGCTGAGGTACCAAATGTCTTTTTCACCTCAGTCTTTCCTGGCAAGACCAGCCTTCAGGAATCCCAGGTCCCAGAGACCAGGGGAAAATCTGGAGCAAAGAAGATGTGCCCTTGGTTGAATAGGATCAGGTCAGGGAATACTTAAGCAACCTGGACATACATAAGTCCATGGGCCCTGATGGGATGCACCCATGAGTGCTGAGGGAGCTGGGGGATGTCACTGCAAGGATGCGCTTGATAATCTTTGCTTGGTCATGGTGATTGGGAGAGATGCCTGAGGACTGGAGGAAAGCAAACATCCCTCCTATCTTCAAGAAGGGCAGGAAAGAAGACCCAGGGAACTACAAGTCAGTCAACCTCACCTCCATTCCTGGGAAAGGTGATGGAGCAACTATTCCTGGAAACCATTTCCAGGCACACAAAGGACCAGAAGGTGATTTGGAGTAGCCAGCATGGATTCACCAAGGGGAAGTCATGCCTGACCAAAACTGATAAACTTCTATGATGAAATGACAGGCCTGGTGGTTGAGGGGAGAGCAGTGGATATTGTCTACCTAGATTTGAGTAAGGTTTTTGACACAGTCTCCCATAAAATACTCATACAGAAGCTGATGAAGTATGGGCTGGATGAGCAGCCAGTCAGATGGATTGAAAACTGGCTGAACGGCTGCGCCCAGACTGTGGCAATCAGTGGCATGAAGTCTAGTTGGACACCAGTGACTAGCGGTGTACCCCAGGGGTCTGTACTGGGTCCAGTCCTGTTCAGCCTCTTCATTAATGATCTGGATGATGGGCCACAGTGTACCCTCAGCAAGTTTGCAGATGACACAAAACTGGGAGGAGTGGCCAATATGCCAGAGGGTCGTGCTGCCATCCAGAGGGACCTGGACAGGCTGGAGAAATGGGCCGACAGGAACCTCATGAAGTTCAACAAGGGGAAGTACAAGGTCCTGCACCGGGGGAGGAACAACCCCAGGCACCAGTACATGCTGGGGGCCACCCAGCTGGAAAGCAGCTCTGCAGAGAAGGACCTGGGGGTCCTGGTGGACACCAAGTTGAACATGAGCCAGCAGCGTGCCCTTGCCGCAAAGAGGGCAAACAGTATCCTGGACTTCATTAGGAGGAGTGTTGCCAGCAGGTCGAGGAAGATGATCCTTCCCCTCTACTCAGCACTGGTGATGCCCCACCTGGAGTATTGTGTCCAGTTCTGGGCTCCTCAGTACAAGAGAGACATGGATATACTGGAGAGAGTACAACAAAGGGCGACGAAGATGATTAAGGGACTAGAGCATCTCTCCTATGAGGAAAGGCTGAGAGAGCTGGGACTGTTTAGCCTAGAGAAGAGAAGGCTCAGGGGGGGATCTCACCAACGTATATAAATACCTGAAGGGAGGGTGCAAACAAGACCGAGCCAGGCTTTTTTTCAGTGGTGCCCAGTGACAGGACAAGAGGCAATGGGCACAAACTGAAACACAGGAGGTTCCGTCTGAGAATCAGGAAACACTTTTTCACTGTGAGGGTGACTGAGCACTGGAACAGGTTGCCCAGTGGGGTTGTGGAGTCTCCCTCCTTGGAGATATTCAAAAGCTGTCTGGAGATGGTCTTGGGCAACTGGCACTGCTTGAGCAGGGCGGGGGGGGGGGTTGGACCAGGTGACCTCCAGACGTCCCTTCAAACCTCAACCATTCCACGATTCTATGAACAGACAGGGGCCCCAAGACAGAAATGCACGCACGTGTAGACACTTGGCCTTTGAGGCAAGCTACAGTGTCCTTAAGAAATCTTTAAGAGTCCACACCCTTAAATAACACACCCAAGGTAGGTTAAAAAAAGGATCTCATTTCTTTCAAAGACAGAGGGAGATACACAAGTTAGAGCTACTGCCAAAGCTCACAGTTCCACTTCCAGCCTCACTGCATGTTAGGTGAGCAATCATGCTGGTCCCTTCTGTGTAGAATCACTGTGAAAACATTACCTTTATGTGCTGAGCCCAGACTGCTGAGCATATCCCACGCTTAGTTTGCAACCCATCACGTTTCCATCCAAGACCCAAATCTCATTGTCACGGTTTAAAGCTGGGCCAGCTATTAAACCGATGGCAGATGCTCTCTATTAACCCTCTCCCCCTCCAGAAGGGGAAGGAAAAGAGAAAAGGAAGAGAGACTTACAGGTTGGAAAGTTAAAACAGTTTTAATAAACTATAATAATAAAAAAGCATATAATAATAATAATGGAAATAATTAAATATATACAAATATAGAATCACAGACTGGTTAGGGTTGGAAGGGACCTCTGGAGATCATCTAGTCCAACACCCTGCCAAAGCAGGTTCCCCTAGAGCATAAGTATATACAAAACCAAGATCGAGCTCCCCCGATGAAGATCACGATCACACCGCTGGCGCTGCAGGGCAGGCTCTGGGAAGGCCCAGACTGGACTCAGCGACGCACGGGAACTGGATTCAGAAATGCACGGACTGGAATCGAGGGCAGGAGAAAAATGGACAGAGTCCTCTTTGGATGCCAGCCATAGAAGAAGAGAGGGTGGCCATCCTGATCCCCTCAGCTTTATACCGAGAATGACGTGTAGGGGATGGAACACCTCGTTGGTCAGTTTTGGGTCACCTGCCCTGTCCGCTCCTCCCTGCAGGTGCGACCCCCCCCCTTCGGCTCTTCACTCGTAAGCAGTGAGGAATTTAGCAGTGACCTTGGTTTCTCTAAGAATAAGTCCAGCAAGAGCCTTTCTGCATAACATCCCTACCGGTGCCTCAGCGATAACTACAAACCTCGAACGTTATCAGCCCTGGAAGCAGACACTGTCTGCAAAACATGCAGTTAGCTTCAGAAAGTGCAGTTACTTAGAGGAGACTGAGCTGAAAGTAAAAATCACTGAAAGGAAAATTGGTTCTGTTTTAGGCCAAACCAGGACACTCATCCAGACCAAATATCACGTTTCTTCCCCCACTCATTTCCCAGACAAAGTATTTGCTAAGGGACAGACTGTCCTTTCCCTGCTTCAGCAGTAATAACTTTCTTCCTCTCAATAAACAGGAACAATGGCCGGATCAGAGCCAATACTCTTAACTCCCAAAAAACAGAAAAGCTTCCAGTAGGTGAAGCTGGCAAAGGCTAACAACAACATTATAGAAGTGAGAGAACCAAGAAGCTCCTATGGGAAGAAGCAAGCCTCATTTCCAAAAGAAACTACCCAGTGGAAGTAGTGACAGCCATAAAGGCTTTCTACTGAGAGGTTTAGTAGGTCCGACAGTCTCCAGAACCAGTTATAATACCAGTAAGATGTAGTTAAGCCCTTCACCTCCTGGCCATCTCATTTGACTGATTACCTCCAAGTCCCCAGAGATGTTTACATTAAAATGCAATTTCGTTCTTTTCCATGTTCCACCCACCTCATGCAAATGTCTGGTTCTGGCACAGTACCAAACAGATGAAAAACCTGGTTAAATCAGATTAGAAGAGTTGCAAATAGTCTGAATTGCACCGTACATACTAAATATAAATATCCACAAGCACCTAAAGCAGGACTTGTTCCCCAACAGCTTCAAAAAAGTTCATCTCTCTTCCCATTTCTATATATGAATATGCCCTTATCTCCCCAAAAGGGATCATTTTTGCAGCACTTGTAAGTTCAATATCAGCATCACACTAAGGACAGCTACAGTGCTTTTAGTCAGCACAGAATGCAAGTAAAAGATCAAGCTGACCTAACAGTCTCGCTGGTCTCCAGAGCTAACATACGCACACAAAGGTCAACAACCTCACGCAGGTAGAGTCTCATTTGTCATCTTGCAAGACTCAGTCTAAGGGCATATGAGCACCCTACCCTCCCCTGAAAAATTCAACACAGCTTCCATACTCCATAAGGCAACATACAGATTCTTGGCTGATTAAACAGAGGAAGCAGAGGCAAGCCACGTCTGAGCTCTGAGGTGCAAATTCTTAGGAGAGCACACCAAATTCCAGATGTGCTCTCTATTCATAGATTTAGCCTCTCTGCAAAGATTGTCATGGGATGTGCTACATTTTTTTGGAAAACGAACTTGTCCTGGTTTGGACTAGAACAGAACCAATTTTCCTTTCAGTGATTTTTCCTTTCAGCTAAGCTTCTTCTAAGTAACTGCACTTTCTGAAGCTGACTGCATGTTTTGCAGACAGTGTCTGCTTCTAGGGCTGATAACGCTCGAAGTTTGTAGTTATCGCTGAGGCACCGGTAGGGCTGTTATGCAGAAAGGCTCTTGCTGGACTTATTCCTGGAGAAACCAAGGTCACTGCTAAATTCCTCATGGTCCACAAGTGAAAGACCATAAAAGAGTCGCACTTGCGGGGAGGAGCGGAGAGGGCAGGTGACCCAAAATTGACCAACGAGGTGTTCCATCCCCTACACGTCATTCTCAGTTTAAAGCTGGGGGATCAGGATGGCCACCCTCTCTTCTTCTATGGCCGGCGTCCCAAGAGGACTCTGTCCATTTTTCTCCTGCCCTCGATCCCAATCTGTGCATTCCTGAATCCAGTTCCCGTCTGCTGCTGAGTCCAGTCCGGGACTTCATGGAGCCTGCCCTGCAGTGCCAGCGGTGTCCTGGTCACAGAATCACAGAATCAACCAGGTTGGAAGAGCCCTCTGGGATCATCGAGTCCAACCATTGCCCTGACACCACCATGGCAACTAGACCATGGCACTAAGTGCCATGGCCAGTCTTTTCTTAAACCCCTCCAGAGATGGTGATTCCACCACCTCCCTGGGCAGCCCCTTCCAATGGCTAATGACCCTTGCTGAGAAGAAATTCTTCCTAATGTCCAACCTGACCCTCCCCTGGCGAAGCTTGAGGCTGTGTCCTCTTGTCCTATCGCTAGTTGCCCGGGAGAAGAGGCCGACTCCCACTCCGCTACAACCTCCCTTCAGGCAGTTGTAGACGGCAATAATGTCACCTCTGAGCCTCCTCTTCTCCAGGCTAAACAACCCCAGCTCCCTCAGCCGTTCCTCACAGGTCAGACCCTCCAGACCCTTCACCAGCTTGGTCGCCCTCCTCTGGACTCGCTCCAACACCTCGACATCTCTCTTGAAGTGCGGGGCCCAGAACTGGACACAGGATTCAAGGTGTGGCCTCACCAGTGCCGAGTACAGGGGGACGATCCCTTCCCTAGACCGGCTGGCTACGCTATTCCTAATAGAGGCCAGGATGCCATTGGCCTTCTTGGCCACCTGGGCACACTGCTGGCTCATGTTTAGCCAGCTGTCGATCAGCACCCCCAGGTCTCTTTCTAACCACTCTTCCCCCAGCCTGTAGCGCTGCATGGGGTTGTTGTGGCCCAAGTGTAAGACCCGGCACTTGTTCTTGTTGAACCTCATGCCGGTGGTCTCAGCCCATCTATCTAACCCATCCAGATCCCTCTGTAGGGCCTTCCTACCCTCCAGCAGATTGTCCTCAGGGGAGCTCGATCTTGGCTTTGTATATATTTGCATATATTTAATTATTTCCATTATTATCATACTCTTTTATATTGTTATTGTTTATTAAAACTGTTTTAACTTTCCAACCCATAAGTCTCTCTCCCTTTTCTCTTTTCCTTCCCCTTCTGGCAGAAGGAAAGGGTTAATAGAGAGCATCTGCCATCCATTTAATAGCCAGCCCAGCTTTAAACAGTGACAGATTTATTGATGCCCAACGTGGGGCAGGAGACGGGCTCTGATAGGTTGCCTGAATAGTTCGAATCCCGGCTCCGGCAGGAGAAGACCCAGAGAGCTCAGTCGAGAGAGTATCAGATTTCTTCCTTTGAGAGTCTTGAGGGGTTGGAAATTAAAACAGACAGCTCATGTCATGTTGTGGTGGAGCAAAGTGTTATATTGTGCCTTTTTAGAGCTTTGTTCAGAGTTGAGTGTTGTAATGCTGCCTTACCTGCCGTATGCGCTGTGTTACTGCTTACTTAGTGTTTATGTGCATTTTCTCGATTCTGGGCGCTGGTCCAAATACATCGTTTTGCTATGGGGTTTGATACTGATCTATGTCGTGATAAACTGGGCCGTTACCACTCCGATCTCTTATCTCTATGACACAATGGCGGGCAGCTTTAATCGCGAATCAGTAGCAGCGACTCCATTTGAGTGCTTCTAGCGCCACATAGCGGTCATTGTTAATAATTACACTTTCGGTTTTTACTTTGGGAAATCGTACTCTTCCCTTTTCTGCCATGATGATTCCGTCAAATTTTCAGAACTTTGGATATGGTTGGGCTATCTACATGGCATGTTTCTATTATAGGTTTTCCTGAATGTTCTTCAGGCATGGTGTAGAATCAAACATCGATGCAGCGTTGCAGCCACTGAAGCCTCATCAACCTGCACCATAGCCACTGCAGCCCCTGTGACAGCCACTGCATCTACTTCACCTCGACAACAGACACTGCAGCCACTCAAATTCCGACAATGGGCACCGCAGCTACACCAGCCTCGGCTACAGCCACTGTGGCCACTCCCACTCAACCCGTGCCAGTATCAACCGCCCCTGTAACCAGGAAGAAATACCAAAAGAAATCAGCTCGCATAGTGAAAGATGACAATGGAGATGAGGGTCCCTCTCAAGCAGAGCCATCCCAGGGGGAAGAGTCAGAATCAGAGGTAACCATCCACTCCTTATCCCTGAAGGAGTTGCGAAATATAAGAAAAGATTTTAGCCGCCATGAAGGTGAGCCACTTATTACCTGGTTGCTCCGATGCTGGGATAATGGGGCCAATAGCTTGGACTTGGAGGGTAGAGAAGCCAAGCAGTTGGGATCCCTGTCCAGAGACGGTGGTATTGATAAGGTGCTTGGGAAAAAGGCAAACATTCTCAGCCTCTGGAGGCGACTCTTGTCAGCCATAAAGAGCAGGTATCCCTTTAAGGATGATATTGCATACCGCACAAGCAAATGGACCACTGTGGAAAAAGGTATTAAGTACCTGAGAGAATTAGCTGTGTGGGAGATGATTTGTAGTGACCCACAGATAATTGTAGATCCTGATGAGGTGCAATGTAACCAACCTATGTTGCGGAAGTTTGTGCAGAGTGCTCCATTGACATACGCCCACACACTGACAGTATTGATTTGGGGAGGAGAAGAAGAGACAGTAACTACTGTGGGTGAGGTGGCTAACAAAATGCGTCAGTAGGAAGATAGTGTCTCTTCTCCAATGCAGGCCTGCATCGCGGCTGTGGAAAAACTGACTGAGAAATCAGAGAACTTATTTGAAAAACTGACAAACTGTCCAGGATGGAGAATAGATTTGACTCTCCACCTGCACGGGCCCGCATCGCAGCCATTAAGAGACGACGCCCTCCTACAATCACAGAATCACAGAATCACAGAATGTTAGGGATTGGAAGGGACCTCGAAAGATCATCTAGTCCAATCCCCCTGCCGGGGCAGGATTGCCTAGACCATATCACACAGGAACGCGTCCAGGCGGGTTTTGAATGTCTCCAGAGAAGGAGACTCCACAACCTCTCTGGGCAGCCTGTTCCAGTGTTCGGTCACCCTCACTGTAAAGAAGTTTTTCCTCAAATTTAAGTGGAACCTCCTGTGCTCCAGCTTGCACCCATTGCCCCTTGTCCTGTCAAGGGATGTCACTGAGAAGAGCCTGGCTCCATCCTCTTGACACTTGCCCTTTACATATTTATAAACATTAATGAGGTCACCCCTCAGTCTCCTCTTCTCTAAGCTAAAGAGGCCCAGCTCCCTCAGCCTCTCCTCATAAGGGAGATGTTCCACTCCCTTAATCATCTTCGTGGCTCTGCGCTGGACTCTCTCTAGCAGTTCCCTGTCCTTCTTGAACTGAGGGGCCCAGAACTGGACACAATACTCCAGATGCGGCCTCACCAGGGCAGAGTAGAGGGGGAGGAGAACCTCTCTCGACCTGCTGACCACACCCCTTCTAATACACCCCAGGATGCCATTGGCCTTCTTGGCCACAAGGGCACATTGCTGGCTCATGGTCATCCTGTTGTCCACTAGGACCCCCAGGTCCCTTTCCCCTACGCTGGTCTCCAACAGGTCTGCCCCCAACTTGTACTGGTACATGGGGTTGTTCTTGCCCAGATGCAGGACTCTACACTTGCCCTTGTTATATTTCATTAAATTTCTCCCCGCCCAACTCTCCAGCCTGTCCAGGTCTCTCTGAATGGCTGCGCAGCCTTCCGGCGTGTCAGCCACTCCTCCCAGTTTTGTGTCATCAGCGAACTTGCTGACAGTGCACTCTATTCCCTCATCCAAGTCATTAATGAATATATTGAATAGAACTGGTCCCAGTACCGACCCTTGCAGAACTCCGCTAGACACAGGCCTCCAACTGGACTCTGTCCCGCTGACCACTACTCTCTGGCTTCTTTCCTTCAGCCAGATCACAATCCACCTCACTACCCGATCATCCAGACCACACTTCCCCAGTTTAGCTGCAAGGATGCTGTGGGAGACCGTGTCAAACGCTTTACTGAAATCGAGACAGACCACATCCACAGCTTTACCATCATCTATCCACCGGGTAACATCCTCATAAAAGGCTATCAAGTTGGTTGAGCAAGACTTCCCCTTGGTGAAGCCATGCTGAGTGCCCCTAATGATCCCCCTATCCTTGATGTGCCTAGAGACAGCACCAAGGACAAGTTGCTCCATCACCTTTCCGGGGATGGAGGTGAGGCTGACCGGTCTATAGTTACCCGGGTCCTCCTTCCTTCCCTTTTTGAAGACTGGAGTGACATTCGCTTTCCTCCAGTCCTCAGGCACCTCTCCCGTTGCCCACGACTTAGCAAAGATGATGGAGAGTGGCCTAGCAATGACTTCTGCCAGCTCCCTCAGCACCCGCGGGTGCATCCCATCAGGGCCCATGGATTTATGGACGTCCAGGTTGCTTAATTGGTCCCTGACCCAGCCCTCATCAACCAAGACAGATTCCTCCTCTATCCTGACTTCTTCTGAGGCCTCAGGGGTCCGGGGCTCCTCAGGACAGCCTCCAACAGTATAGACAGAGGCAAAGAAGGCATTCAGTAACTCCGCCTTCTTTTTATCCTCTGTCTCCAGGACCCCCACCTCATTCATCAGTGGGCCTACATTGCCTCTAGTGTTGGCTTTACCTGCAATGTATTTGAAGAAGCCCTTTCTGTTGTCCTTGACCTCTCTTGCAAGGTTTAATTCCATGGAGGCCTTAGCTTTCCTAGTTGCCTCCCTACATCCTCTGACAACAGACTTATATTCCTCCCAAGTGGCCAGCCCCTTCTTCCACGATCTGTACACCCTCTTCTTCCACTTGAGTTTGCCCAGCAGTTCCCTGTTTAACCATGCAGGTCTCCTGGTACCCTTCCTTGACTTCCTACCTGTTGGGATGCTCTGATCTTGAGCTCGGAAGAAGCAGTCCTTGAATGCTAACCAACTATCTTGGGCCCCCTTACCTTCTAGTACCCTGTCCCATGGGATTTCCCCTAGCAATTGCTTGAAAAGGCCAAAGTTGGCCCTCCTGAAGTCCAGGGTTGTGATTCTGCTAGCTATTCTGTTCCTGCCACATGAGATCCTGAACTCTACCATCTCATGGTCACTACAACCAAGGCTGCCCTCAACCTTCACCTCTTCAACCAGACCCTCCTTGTTAGTGAGGATCAGATCCAGCAGCGCTCCTCTCCTAGTTGGCTCATCCACCATTTGCATCAGAAAGTTATCATCAACGCACTGGAGGAACCTCCTGGACTGAGGATGGCTGGCTGAGTAGGCCTCCCAGCAAATATCAGGGTAGTTGAAATCCCCCATGACAACCAGACCCTGTAATTGCGAGACTGCTCTCAGCTGCCTGTAGAAGGCCTCATCACCCTCCTCATCCTGATCTGGTGGCCTGTAATAGACACCCACAACAGTATCACCCCTGCCAGCCTGCCCCTTAATTCGCACCCACAAACTCTCAACTCACTCCTGATCCGCCCCTGGACAGAACTCAATACATTCTAGCTGCTCACTCACATAAAGAGCAACTCCACCACCTCTCCTTAGCGGCCTGTCTTTCCTGAACAGGACATAGCCATCCATGACCACATTCCAGTCATGCGAGGCGTCCCACCAAGTCTCTGTAATTGCCACTAGATCATAGCCCCCCGACCGAACACGGATTTCTAACTCCTCCTGCTTATTCCCCATGCTGCGTGCATTGGTGTACAGGCATTTCAGGGAGCGAGCTGGGCACACCGATTTCATCCCAGATTCACCCCCTGATTTCACCCCTGGGGGATGGGGGGGCCTCCTGGTCTACCTCGACACTAGAGCGTTGCCCCAGTGGTGCAAGCCCAGCTACCACCCCATCCCCCTTCGAATCTAGTTTAAAGCTCTCCGAATGAGCCCTGCTAATTCCTGTCCCAGAACCCTTTTGCCCCTACGACATAAACCTTTCCCATGTATCACTGTCACGCCTGTTGTCTTATAAAACCAGCCATTATCAAAGAACCCAAAGCCCTGCCTGTAGCACCAGTCTCGTAGCCAGGCGTTAATAGAGAGAATCCTACTATTCCATCCCACGTCATCACCTGAAAATGGAAGGAGGGAGGAGAAAACAACTTGTGCCCCAGACTCTTTCACCAACCGCCCTAGGGCCTTGTAGTCTTTCTTCATCCCCCTCAGACTACAGGATGCAGCTTCTTCCCCACCTGTCTGGAAGATCAGCAGGGGGTAGTAGTCTGTGGCCTTCACCAGGTTGGGGAGTTGCCTGGTGATATCCCTGATTCGGGCTCCAGGCAGGCTGCAGACCTCCCTGTGATGGGGGTCAGCTCTGCATATTGGGCCCTCAGATCCCTTTAGGAAGGAGTCTCCAACCACTAAAACTCTTCTCTTCTTCCTTGTGGAGGAGGTAGCTATACGCCTGTCAGGTTTTTCTGACTGTGGTGGGACCTCTGATATAGGTTGCCTCTCCACCACATCCCCATTGGACTGGCTGTATTCCACTAGGGCTTCATATCTATTGCTCAGAGGCACCTGTGGAGGCAAGGTAGGCAAGGAGGGCACTCGCCTTTTGCCACGGCCATAGACTTGCCTCCACTCACTCCTCTCCTCTAGGTTATCGTTTTCCACCTGAGAGGGGCAGAGTACAGGGGTCCCTCGATCCTGGGAGCTCTCCGGCAGGTGCTCCCATTTTTGTTGCAGGGAGGGCAGAGCCTGGCTCCACCAGTCTATCTCCATTTCAGCCTCCCGAATGCTCCTAAGCCTTTCTACTTCAGCTTGAAGCCTTTCAACCTGGCTTTGCAGCTGTGCCGCTCGGCCAAGCAGATCATCTACTTGCTCACAGCGCACACAGCCCCCTGACACCACAGAGACGGTGTAGCATTCCCTGCAGCCCGCAACCTGCACAGTCGCCTCCTTCCGTGGGAGTTCTGTCTGGGTTCCCACATCCATTTTGGTCTTCTTCCACCGGGTAGATACCATTGTTCTTTCACTGAACTGGGAAATACCTGTTGGTGGCACCCCTGGTTCACAGCTCCTTGGCACCTTCCTCGCCTTGTGCACTGGGAGGGAGTCAGTGCCCTCCCCAACGAGCTGCAAACAACTGCAGCCTCTCCTGCCCTGGGACACACACAGTCACTGCTGACTCACACAGGCACTGCTGAGTCTCCCTCTCCCACTCCCGTCTGGGCAGGGACTAGTCCCTGTCCTCCAGGAGGCTCTTTATCAACGATAACAGGGGGTGGAGCGTTTAAATCGCCCGCGGTGCCTCCGCGGTGCCTCTGGCTACGCCCCCTCCTCTCCTGATTCGTTGCCGGGAACCTCCGGGTCCGGGTCCGGGGTCAGAGGGAAGCAGCTCGGGGCTGATGCTCGCGGGGGGCTCAGGGGGGGCCCAGAGTACGAAAAACCGCCCGGTTAAGCCCGATGTCGCCCTCGCCCCTGCACTAACCTCAAGTCGCTGCCGCCGCTTTCGCTGCTGCCGCCGCTTTCGCTGCTACCGCCGCTGTCAAGACCGGCTCAAGGGAAATGGAACACGCCGCGAGGTACCCTGTGGTTTTCCCTGTGTGATTATGGAGAGGACATAAGGAGATGGGATGGAAAACCTACCGCTGCCCTACAGGCACGAGTACACAAATTGCAAGGTAAAAGAAATAGCAGAGGGAATTTTCCTAGGAGGAGGGCTGCTCCAGTTTCCAGTGAGCAGTACCCCAGTCAGTGTAGATGGGCCTCAGATCCCTATGTACCAGATGTGAATAAGGGGAATGAAGGTCCAGTCCCCGTGAGCAGCACGAATCCATTCCTTGATTAGAGGGGCCCTGCCTCCAGCCAGGTGGAGGAGAGGGACAACCGAGTTTATTGGACTGTGTGGATTCGATGGCCTGGCACACTAAAACCACAAAGGTATCGAGCTCTGGTAGACACTGGTGCACAGTGCACCCTAATGCCATCGGATCACAAAGGGACAGAATCTATCAGTATTTCGGGAGTGACGGGGGGATCTCAAGAGTTATCTGTATTGGAGGCCGAGGTGAGCCTAACTGGTAATGAATGGAAAAAGCACCCCATTGTGACTGGCCCAGATGCTCCGTGCATCCTTGGCATAGACTACCTCAAGAGAGGGTATTTTAAGGACCCAAAAGGGTATCGATGGGCCTTTGGTATAGCAGCTGTAGAGACTGAGGACATCAAACAGCTGTCTACCTTGCCTGGCCTCTCAGAGGATCCTTCTGTTGTGGGGCTGCTGAAGGTTGAAGAACAACAGGTGCCAATTGCTACCACAACGGTGCAACGACGGCAATATCGCACCAATCGAGACTCCCTGACCCCCATTCATAAACTGATTAGACAATTAGAAAATCAAGGAGTGATTAGCAAGACTCGCTCACCCTTTAATAGCCCTATATGGCCAGTGCGAAAGTCTAATGGAGAATGGAGATTAACTGTGGACTATCGTGGCCCAAATGAAGTCACACCACCGCTGAGGGCTGCCGTGCCAGACATGCTAGAACTTCAGTACAGACTGGAGTCAAAGGCAGCCCAGTGGTACGCCACCATAGACATTGCTAACGCCTTTTTCTCTATTCCCTTGGCACCAAAGTGCAGGCCACAGTTCGCTTTTACCTGGAGAGGTATCCAGTACACCTGGAATCGACTGCCCCAGGGGTGGAAACGCAGCCCTACTATTTGCCACGGACTGATGCAGACTGCACTGGAAGAGGGTGGAGCTCCAGAACATTTGCAATACATTGATGACATCATTGTATGGGGTGACACAGCAGCAGAAGTTTTTGAGAAAGGGGAGAATACGATCCAGATTCCTCTGCAAGCTGGTTTTGCCATAAAAAGAGACAAGGTCAAGGGGCCTGCCCGGGAGATCCAGTTTTTAGGGATCAAATGGCAAGATGGGCGTCGCCAGATCCCGATAGAGGTGAGCAACAAAATAACAGCCATGTCCCCACCAACTAACAAAAAGGAAACACAAGCCACCTTAGGCGTTGTGGGTTTCTGGAGAATGCATATTCCAGATTACAGCCAGATTGTACGCCCTCTTTATCAAGTGACCAGAAAGAAGAATGATTTTCAGTGGGGCCCTGAACAACGACAGGCTTTTGAACAGATTAAACAAGAGATTGTGCATGCAGTAGCCCTTGGACCAGTCCAGGCAGGACAAGATGTTAAAAATGTGCTCTACACTGCAGCCGGGGACAATGGTCCTACCTGGAGCCTCTGGCAGAAAGCACCAGGGGAGACTCGAGGTTGACCCCTAGGATTTTGGAGTCGAGGATACAGGGGCTCTGAGGCCAACTATACTCCAACTGAAAAAGAGATATTGGCAGCGTATGAAGGAGCTAGAGCTGCTTCAGAGGTAATTGGTACTGAAGCACAGCTCCTCCTGGCACCCCGATTACCAGTACTGGGCTGGATCACAGAATCACAGAATCACAGAATCAACCAGGTTGGAAGAGACCTCTGGGATCATCGAGTCCAACCATTGCCCTGACACCACCGTGTCAACTAGACCATGGCACTAAGTGCCATGTCCAGGCTTTTCTTAAACCCCTCCAGAGATGGTGACTCCACCACCTCCCTGGGCAGCCCCTTACAATGTCTAACAACCCTTTCTGAGAAGAAATTCTTCCTAATGTCCAACCTGACCCTCCCCTGGCGAAGCTTGAGGCTGTGTCCTCTTGTCCTATCACTAGTTGCCCGGGAGAAGAGGCCGACACCCACTCCACTACAACCTCCCTTCAGGCAGTTGTAGACGGCAATAATGTCACCTCTGAGCCTCCTCTTCTCCAGGCTAAACAACCCCAGCTCCCTCAGCCGTTCCTCACAGGTCAGACCCTCCAGACCCTTCACCAGCTTGGTCGCCCTCCTCTGGACTCGCTCCAACACCTCGACATCTCTCTTGAAGTGTGGGGCCCAGAACTGGACACAGGATTCAAGGTGCGGCCTCACCAGTGCCCAGTACAGGGGGACGATCCCTTCCCTAGACCGGCTGGCTACACTATTCCTAAGAGAGGCCAGGATGCCATTGGCCTTCTTGGCCACCTGGGTGCACTGCTGGCTCATGTTTAGCCGGCTGTCGATCAGCACCCCCAGGTCTCTTTCTAACCACTCTTCCCCCAGCCTGTAGCGCTGCATGGGGTTGTTGTGGCCCAAGTGTAAGACCCGGCACTTGTTCTTGTTGAACCTCATGCCGTTGGTCTCGGCCCATCCATCTAACCTGTCCAGATCCCTCTGTAGGGCCTTCCTACCCTCCAGCAGATCGACACTCCCACCCAGCTTGGTGTCATCTGCAAATTTGCTGAGGATGCACTCAATCCCTACGTCTAGATCATCTCTAAAGATATTGAACAGCACCGGCCCCAGAACTGAGCCCTGGGGAACACCGCTAGTGACCGGCTGGATGTTCAAGGGTAAGAATCCTACTACCCATCATGCAACTGATGCTACATGGAGTACATGGATTGCATTAATTACACAGAGGGCTCGAATAGGAAACCCTAATTGCCCAGGAATCTTAGAAGTGGTCATGGACTGCCCAGAAGGCAAAGACTTTGGAATGCCACCAGAAGAGGAGGTGACACGTGCTGAAGAAGCCCCACCGTATAATGAACTACCAGAGGATGAGAAGCAGTATGCCCTGTTCACCGATGGATCCTGCCGTCTTGTAGGAAAACATCGGAGGTGGAAAGCTGCTGCATGGAGTCCTGTACGACGAGTCACGGAAGCCACAGAAGGACAAGGTGAATCGAGTCAATTCGCAGAGGTAAAAGCCATCCAGCTGGCTTTAGACGTTGCTGAACGAGAACAGTGGCCAAGGCTGTATCTCTACACTGACTCATGGATGGTGGCAAATGCCTTCTGGGGGTGGTTAAAGCCGTGGAAGCGAAGCAACTGGAAGTGCAGAGGCAAGCCTGTTTGGGCTGCTGAATTGTGGCAAGATATTGCTGCTCGGCTAGAGAAACTAGTCGTGAAAGTACGTCATGTAGATGCTCACGTACCTAAAAGTCCGGCCACTGAGGAGCATCGAAACAACCAACAAGCGGATCAGGCTGCTAAAGTGTTCCAAATAGATTTGGACTGGGAACATAAAGGTGAACTATTTCTAGCTCGGTGGGCCCATGACACTTCAGGTCATCAAGGGAGAGACGCAACATACAGATGGGCTCGTGACCGAGGGGTGGACTTAACCATGCACGCTATTGCACAGGTCATCCACGATTATGAAACACGGGCTGCAATTAAACAGGCCAAACGGTTAAAACCTCTGTGGTATGGGGGGAGGTGGTTGAAATATAAATATGGGGAGGCCTGGCAAATTGACTACATCACACTCCCTCAAACCCGCCAGGGTAAACGTTATGTGCTTACCATGGTGGAGGCGACCACCGGATGGCTGGAAACATACCCTGTGCCCCATGCCACTGCCCGGAACACTATCCTGGGCCTCGAAAAGCAAATCTTGTGGCGACACGGCACGCCAGAGAGAATTGAGTCGGACAATGGGACTCATTTCAAAAACAGTCTCATAGACAACTGGGCCAAAGAGCATGGCATCGAATGGGTATATCACATCCCCTATCATGCACCAGCCTCTGGGAAAATTGAACGGTATAATGGGCTGCTAAAAACTACTCTGAAAGCAATGGGGGGTGGAACCTTTAAAAACCGGGATAAGCATTTGGCACAAGCCACCTGGTTAGTTAACACCAGGGGATCTATCAATCGAGCCGGCCCTGCTCAGTTGGACCTTTTACATACAGTAGATAGATGGGGATAAAGTCCCCGTGGTGCACGCAAGGAATTTGTTGGGGAAAACTGCCTGGGTTTTTCGTGCTGTCCTGGTTTGGACTAGGACAGACTTTTCAGTTAAGTTTCTTTTAAGTGACTGTACTTTCTGAAGTTGACTACACGCGCTCGTTGCCGTGGGAACTAGGGTCCCTGTTGGGTCTCTTTGTTCCACAAAGGAAAGGACCGTAGAAGTGTCGCACCTGCAGGGAGGAGCGGACAGGACAGGTGACCCAAACTGACCAACGGGCTATTCCATCCCACCCACATGATATACTCAGTTTAAAGCTGAGGGACCACGTGGGTCGCGCTCTCTTCCCCTATGGCTGGGATCCAGGGAGGACTCTGCCCGCGCTCCTGCCTTTGCTCCTGAATTCGGTTCCCACCTGCTGCTGCATCTGGTTTGGGACTCCCCAGCACCTGCCCTGCAGCGTCAGCAGTGACGTGATCATCATCGGGGGGGGCTCAGTAGCGGTTTTGTATAGAGTTCATTATTTACTATACTCTTTTTTTCATTGTTATTGTTTATTAAAACTGTTTTAACTTTCCAACCCATAAGTCTCTCTCCTTTTTCTCTTTTCCTTTTCCCCTCTGGGGAAGGAAAGGGTTAATAGAGAGCTTCTGTCGTCCACTTAACAGCTGGCCCAGCCTTAAATGACCACACCTGCTTCAGGCAAAGGCAAACCCATTCGTGGGATTGCTTTCACTCAAGGGCCTGGATGTACTTGGTGGGTGATGCTGCAGGATGGTGAAGTCCGACGTGTCCCTGAAGGTGATTCTGGGTGAGAATACTTAATTCTGAACTGCATGATGTTAATTGCTGCATAATGCTAACAGTGTTCATAAGTGTCTTTCAGGTTGAGGCAGTGGTGATGAGACCGGAGCTAGCTTCATCAAGTGGCGTCCAGTAACCTCCTCGAGACTGACATCTTCAACCTGCAACCCGTGGGCACGGACCGTGACAAAACTCATACCATCTCTCCTGCCCTGAGAGACTGCTATGCCAGATGGAAACCCGCAATCATGAACTAAATGAACTTAACGAACTTTTGTATAGAGATGAATCATAAACTAGTGATATCTGTATATATTTGAAAATGAAAAAGCAGTAGTGACGTAAAGAGCAGGACGTAAACTGTATGGAATAAGGGGTGGAATGTCCTGGTTTGGCCTAAAACAGAACCAATTTTCCTTCCAGTGATTTTGACTTTCAGCTAAGCTTCTTCTAAGTAACTGCACTTTCTGAAACTAACTGCATGTTTTGCAGACAGTGTCTGCTTCTAGGGCTGATAATGCTGAAAGCTTGTAGTTATCGCTGAGGCACCGGTAGGGCTGTTATGCAGAAAGGCTCTTACTTATACTTATTCCTGGAGAAACCAAGGTCACTGCTAAATTCCTCATGGTCCACAAGTGAAAGACCATAAAAGAGTCACACTTGCGGGGAGGAGCGGAGAGGGCAGGTGACCCAAAATTGACCAACGAGGTGTTCTATCCCCTACACGTCATTCTCAGTATAAAGCTGAGGGATCACGAGGGTCTCGCTCTCTTCTTCCACGGCCAGCATCCCAAGAGGACTCTGTCCGTTTTTCCCCTGCCCTCAATTCCAATCCGTGCATTTCCGAACCCAGTTCCTGTCTGTTGCTGAGTCCAGTCTGGGCCTTCCCAGAGCCTGCCCTGCAGTGCCGGTGGTGACGTGATCTTCATCAGGGGAGCTTGATCTTGGTTTTGTATATATTTGTATATATTTAATTATTTCTATCATCATTATTGTACTCTCTTTTTATCATTATAGTTTATTAAAACCATTTTAATTTTCCAACCCATAAGTCTCTCTCCCTTTTCTCTTTTACTTCCCCTTCTGGGGGAGAGAGGGTTAATAGAGAGCATCTGCTACCCAGATTAATAGCCAGCCCAGCTTTAAACCATGACAAATGGTTTGGGTTGGAAGGGACCTTTAAAGGTCATCTAGTCCAACCCCCCCTGCAATGAGCAGGGGCATCTATAACTAGATCAGGTTGTTCAGAGACCTGTCCAACCTGACCTTGAATGTTTCCAGGGATGGGGTACCTACCAACTCTCTGGGCAACCTGTGCCAGTGTTTCACCCCCCTCATTGTAAAAAATTTCTTCCTTATATCTAATCTAAATCTACCCTCTTTTAGTTTAAAACCCCTGCCCTGTCACTACAGGCCTTGGTAAAAAGTCCATCCTCATCTTTCTTATAGGCCCCCTTTAAGTATTGAAAGGCCGCAATAAGGTCTACCCAGAGCCTTCTCTTCTCTTCTCCAGGCTGAACAACCCCAACTCTCTCAGCCTCTCTTCATAGGAGAGGTGCTCCAGCCCTCTGATCATTTTTGTGGTCCTCCTCTGGACCTGTTCCAACAGGTCCATGTCTTTCTTGTGCTGAGGACTCCAGAGCTGAATGCAGTACTCCAGGTGGGGTCTCATGAGAGCAGAGCAGAGGAACAGAATCACCTCCCCTGGCCTGCTGTCCACACTGCTTCTTATGCAGCCCAGGATGCAATTGGCTTTCTGGGCTGCGAGCGCACATTGCTGGCTCATGTCCAGCTTTTCATCCACCAGTACCCCCAAGTCCTTCTCGGCAGGGCTGCTCTCGATCCCTTCATCCCACAGCCTGTATTGATACCAGGGATTACCCCGACCCAGGCGCAGGACCTTGCACTTGGCCTTGTTGAACCTCATGAGTTTCATATGGGCCCACTTCTCTAGCTTGTTCAGGTCCCCCTGAATGGCATCCCATCCCTCAGGCGTGTCAACCACACCACATGTCCATGTCAGTCTTGTACTAGGAGCCCAGAACTGGACACACAAGATGACACCTAGAGGCCCAAGTGCTGAATAGAAGGAAAGAATCTTTTCCCTCAACCTGCTATTACACTCTTGCTAACACAGCCCAATATTTGGTTGACCTTCACTACAAGGGCGTATTGCTGTCTCATATTCAACTTGTCCACTAGGACCCTCATGTCCTTTTTTGCAAAGCTGCTTTCTAGCCAGTTGGTGCTCAGCCTGAACTGGTAAGGGGTGTTATATCGTCCCAGGTGCAGGATTTGGCATTTGTCTTTGTTGAACTGCACGAGGTGCCTGCCAGCCCATTTCTCCAACCTGTTTAGGTCCCTCTGAATAACAACAGCCCAGCCTTATAACATATTGACTTCTCCCCACAATTTGGTCTTATCTGCAAACTTGCAGAGAGGGGACAAAGTTGCATTATCCAGTGTTTAACAGACATTAAACAGTATTCGCCCCAATATCCATCTCTAAGAGATACCACTAGTAATTGGCCACCAGTTGGACTTTGCACTGCTGATCACAGCCCTCCAAGCCCAGCAGCCCAGCTAATTCCACCCACCTTATCATCCACTTCACCAAATTTGTGAGGTATGGAGATCACATCAAAAGCCTTTCTAAAGTCAACATCCACCGTTTTTTCCCCCCTCATCCACACAGCCAGTCATCATGAGAGGGCAACTGGGCACAATTTACTCTTGGTAAACCCATGCTGGCTGCTCACAATCACCTTCTTGCACTTCATGTTCTCAGAAATGACTTCCAGGAGGATTTGTTCCTTAACTTTTCCAAGGACTGAGGCAAGGCTAACCAGCCTGTAGTTTCCCAGATCCTCTTTCTTGAAAATGGGAGTAATGTTTGTGTGTGTGTTGTGGTTCCCCCCTCCCCCCCTCCGAGTCATCAGAAACATCTCCCAATCACCATGGCCTTTCAAAGATGACAGAGTGGGCTCACAATAACATGAGCCAGTTCCCTCAGCACCCTCAGATGCATCCTATCTGGTCCCATAGACTTGTGAATCTGCAGTTGGCTTAAGTGGTCACTAACTTAAACTTTGTCTACTGTGGGAAATACTTCACTCCCACAGACTGTCACTAAACTCTGGGACCTGAGAGGCCAGAAGGCAGACCTTACCAGTGAAAACCAAGGCAAAGTGGCATCAAGTACCTGGGTACCTCAGCCTTTTCCATGTTCATTGAGGAAAAAACTGGGCCTTTTGCTGCCAATGTAACCCTTCCTGCTGTCCTCCACATCCCTCTCTAGTTGCGACTCCAGCTGATCTCAGGCTTCCCTAACTCCATCCCTGCATGCTCAGACAATGTCCTAGGCTCCTCACAGCTCTATAAAAACTCAATACGCTCAAGATCACCCTAGCATTATCATTGGTGCCCACATCCATGAGCAAAAAGGAGTAATATTCCAAGGGCCAGATGAGTCTTTGCTCTTTCTGCAACTGCTCAAATGCAAGCCCCTGATAAGCAACAAGCCTCCCAAGACTCAAGTGACCAAGGTCACTGCTAAATTCCTCATGGTCCACAAGTGAAAGACCATAAAAGAGTCGCACTTGCGGGGAGGAGCGGACAGGGCAGGTGACCTAAAATTGACCAACGAGGTGTTCCATCCCCTACACGTCATTCTCAGTATAAAGCGGGGGGATCAGGATGGCCACCCTCTCTTCTTCTATGGCCGGTGTCCCGAGAGGACTCTGTCCGTTTTTCTCCTGCCTTCGCTCCCAATCCGTGCATCCCTGAATCCCGTTCCCATCTGCCGCCGAGTCCAGCCTGGGCCTTCCCGGAGCCTGCCCTGCAGCGCCAGCGGTGTCGTGGTCGTCATCAGGGGAGCTCGATCTTGGTTTTGTATAGATTTAATTATTTCCATTATTATTATACTCTTTTTCATTGTTATAGTTTATTAAAACTGTTTTAACTTTCCAACCTGTAAGTCTCTCTCCCTTTTCTCTTTTCCTTCCTCCTTCTGGCAGAAGGAAAGGGTTAATAGAGAGCATCTGCCATCCATTTAATAGCCAGCCCAGCTTTAAACCGTGACAAAACTTCTCTCACACAAATGCACAGTATTCAACAGATGACTTGTGAATATCAGGTATGCTGAATGCTAGGGCCCTCTTTTCTGAAGGAGTGGTCTTAAGGCAGGAAATTATGTGATATCCCCTCCAGGCCCCCCTTGAAAAGTTCTCAAAGGCTATTTTCACTATAGCCCACAGCATTATGAAAATAAACATCAGTATTTTGAAAGTAACAAAAATATAATTCTGGGAAACATTTTTTCAGTGAAGAACACTTCCCTGCAAATACTCATCAGCAGAGTGCTAGAACAACACTCTCCCAGTCCCTGTTTGGCATTATTTCTAAGCTAACAAAATCTAACACACTTGTGATTCTTAGAAGAGTTAATGCAGTAACTAAATTTAATTTTAAATGTAAGCCAGCAGATACTCAAGATTCTAATAATAAACATGGACAGTAAGAGTTTGCAGGCTTTCCAAGTGCTTTATGTAAAAGCAGAATGGAGTTTGCAAACCCTGCAATGTAAACATCCTCAATAGACCAGCTAAATATAGATTTAAAAAAAAATTAATATTCATTAAGATACTGTTTTTAAACAAGTCTTTTCTAGAAATTCAATGCACGTACCTATGAAGCTATAAGATTACATGCTTAATCGCTGCTACATGCACTGCCCAGAATATGCACTTTCAAAAAAGTGTTAATGTAAAACACCTGGGGTTTCGCCATGAAATGCCTTTGCATACAGTTGTGAAGGATAGTTTAATTCCAGAATTTCTTCTACAGCTATCTGGATAATACATCATCACCAAAGATAAACTGAACAACAGCCCTTAAAATGCTTTATTGAACCGAGTCTTTTTGTAATGTGCAGAAGACGTGTCTGAAAAGACTGCAGTTTGATTTTTTTTTTTTTTTTTAACATCCTCAACAATCAATTAAAAATGAATCTTTATTGAGGGTAACTCCTGAGATAACCAGAAGACTAGTGTAAAAAGTTCCCTTAAAACATTTTCTGTTGCAGAGACTAAAAGAAAAACAACGCTAATACAGTACTAAATGGAAACAAGCAGAATTTGAGAGTTGAGAAAATGAGAATGGAACTCAAATGTCAGCCTATGGGGTAGCTTCTTTTGTTGCTGTTATCTTAGATTAACATACATATCACAGTCCTCTTAGGAACATCATCAGGTTTTCAAGTCTATTTTTCAGAAGTTGTGTGCATTTTTATCTTTATAAGCTAACTTTACATTCCAAATAACTAAAGCCTTGCTGTCCCTTGCCTTGGGGCTATTATAATAATCCATACAAAAAACCCTTATAGGATTAATAGTATAGGCAAATAGGTAGCATGACTCAATTAAAAAGGCTTTAGTTTTTATGTCAGAAATATAACCCAAAACCCCAATAAATAAAGGTTGATAGGAAGTTAGCATTAAGAATTCAATTGTAACATATGGAGATATCTGGGAAGTCAAATCCTCAAGCTCTCCTGATACTAAGGAGTCTCTGCAAACTATGAAGCAAGTACATAAATAACTCAAAATGATAAGGACTGTGAAGGCTTAGAACTAAGACAACATAATCCAGGTTAACTCCCCCCCCCACACACACTCCAACAGTGAATATATGAATCATTTACACCTAAATAAAGTATATTTAACACAAAATGGAAAACTTTAAAGAAAGGTGAACAAAATTTGGGTTTAGGGCACACAGAAGCCCTTTGTGGTAGATTCCAATAGTGGCCCTTGTTTTTTGTCTCCTACAGATGAATACAAAGTTCAATTCCACATGGATATGATGTCTAACAGGGCAACATAGTGGTCACGATGTAGCAAAACGTCACACTCTGGAAGCAAAACTATAGCCCACTGCAGAGTTTGCATTAATATGCAGGGAGAGCACATAAAAAGGTCATTGGTCATGTGTTACTCAAAGGCTACTTCACGTCCATAAACTGCTAGTGAACATTAATTTTTTTTTGTCACATTACCTTTGGGTAAGCTTTGGGGTTTTATATTTTTACTCCTTGTACTTACATTTTTTAAATGACAAGGTCACTAAAACTCATGCACGCTGCAAAAAAAAAAATCATGCAGTAGTTAAGGTAAACCATCCAAGCAATTTTTATTCATTAATATTCATAAATACACACAGCAGCTTCATTAGAGATTTTTCATTTTTTCCTCTTCAGTTTGGATGTGGAGTATTAGGAGAGCGTTTTGCACGTCAAGCTACAGGACGCAGAGCTTTTTTCTCCACACTGCAACCTATATTTACCTGCTAAAAGTAAAAATTGGTTAAGTGGAAATGATTATCATATATATATATCTTTTCTCTCTTCCTTTGAATGTACACAATGTAACAAGAGTGACAGACCTGAAATTACAATCACCAAAACAAACCCAAGATAGTTGTTGTCCACTTTCATTGGCAAATACAGCACAGAGGACATTGTCTGCAAAGTGGGATGCCATCAAAGAGGAGGCTCATTTCCTTTATTACTCTCTTTTAAATTTAGGTTTTCTAAAGCAACATCTAGAGGCATAATATCTACACAGCCCATAGCACCAAAATCAGCAATCTCCCCCCGTTCATCCTCATCTGAGGAGGAACTTTCTTCCCGCATCAAAGTGGACAGTAGAAGCTCTTGAACAAACAAGCTGTGGTCTGCCCGTTCGCTTTCCTTTGACTGACGCTCTGCTTCTGACATATTAGGATCATTCAACCTGCATAGCATCACAGAAAGAGAGAAGACAGGCTTAGTAGTATCATCAACAAAATGGGCTTTCACTAATTGCCTAAACAGCTGGACTGATGCATGCTGAATAACATCTGAAAGCCATTCCTTTGAGAAACAACCTAGGTACTACTGCACTTCTTTTGACATGTACAGATCTGACAACACCTGGCACTCCTGATGCAAGAATACAGACATTTAACAAACTTGTTCCTAGATGCTTCAAAAAAACTTCATAGAAGTGGATTCTAAGGCTGAAGAAAAAAAAAATAGCTATTTCTGAAGTTTCTTTCCCTTCAGAGGGGTTTTGTTTCAAGGGGTGTCAAAATTCTCTAGTCATCCCCTAAGTGCTCATTTTGTCCCCAGGACAACTTCTAAATGCAAGCATGACACAAAATACATTACTACACACATAATGCCCAGAGATTCCCAAAGCACAGTACATCATTCACTTCACTTATCAGTGCATGCACCATCACCTAATAGAAGCAAGGAAATTGCTTGCTCCAGTTCTATCCTAGCTCACAAGATCAGTGACTGACATTTGCAGATACTTTGATTAAAGTTATTATTTTCAAAAAGTTTTGGATTGAGATATTATCACAAGTTTTGATAAAAATCAGCATAACAGCAATAACTTGTCCCAACCCAGGTTTCTAGACACAGAAAATGTTTAAACGCCTGTGCTCTTTCTCAACATCTAATTGAAAAACACCCCCCTGCTTTGAATCCAGAAAATCAATATTCTAAACCTCCTAAAAGAGCTGGAATGAGAGCGGGCAACTCTTCTACAGCAGAATGGACTAGATGATCGTTGTAGGTCCCTTCCAACTAAACTATTCTGTTCTATAGAACTCTAGGATCTAACTATACTTTCTGAAACAGATATGTATTCTGCTTATTAATAGCACATTCCTTATTTGCTTTTTTCATCCAAAATACTTTATATATAAAGCTCTATTCAACCTTCAGCCTTCATTACTCATTTCCTATTAAATAAAACCACCTTTTAAGTTCTCTCCCCTCACATTATCAGCATAAAAGTTTGAAACATATTATTGTAAAGGCTCTTGTTTTATCAGAAGTAGTAGGGTAAACAAGCACAGTTTACCAAAGTAATATTCCTTATGTTTCTCTTCAAATTGAGAAACAGCAAGTAATATTTATTCATTGCCTAGGAACAAACACACAGCAGGGTTGAAAAGGAGATGTTACAAATGCAAACAAAAACATAGTATCTCAACTCCAAACTTCATTAGGGATCTGGCAGTAGTTTCACTGAACTCTATGTCCATAACAGGACCAAGGAAAACAGAAATGGCAGAAGAGTTACACCCACAGAACAAGTTACCTCGTAAGAAGAAACTGGGAATTCTGTATAGTCTGCTGATTGTTTTCTGTGTTAGATGTATTGGTTGCTGCTATAGATTGTGTAAGAGTGGTGGGGATGCTGCTTGTGTTAGTGCGTCTAGTTGCATTGCGTGCAGTCTCCAGTTGTTGTCTTGCTGCCTGTGCATGCTGTCGCTCCAATTGCAGTTGCATCTGCAGCTGCTGTAACTGAGAAGCAGAAGGGCCAGAAGAATTGAGCTGCCCTGCAGAACGTCTCACGCCTGATAACTGAGATAAAAGCTCTGCCAGAAAAGAGAGAAGTTTCTACAGTGAAATCTGCTTAAATGCATATCACACAACAGCATAAATATGTCCTGAATAGCAGTATATCAATTCCTTTGCTTTCTAAAACCTTTCATCAATGAAATTAATGAGCAAATCGTATTGATTTGAAAAGTTTCATGGGCTATTCACTACAAGCATCCCAGGTCTCAAAGCCCATAGGGTAAGAAAGATTAAGAATCATCTAGAGTAAAGAACTGTGCATAAAAAGGAAAGTCAAAGCTTAAAGCTTTTTAAACCAATAAGAGTCAAACTATGGGGAATACCATATAAGCAATATCCTGTGCAACAATTCTCTAAAATTTTTATCTTTAAGTCAAAATATTTATTGAATAAGAAACCACTTCAATTCTGACTTCAGTTGGTGGCTTTATATCCCCCCATGCACCTTCAATGCATATTCCAGGGGGAAGCTGTGCTGCAGAAAAGACAAATATTACAGCATCATTTCAGACATTTTTAGAAAATATTCAGTTCAGAAAGGTTTTTCAAATGTTGTATTATATGAAAAATATTTGACCACAGCAGGGCTTTTTTTGTGAGACTTTCAACCTCTGCTGGAAAAAGAGAAATTCTAACGATAAAAAAAATAAATAAATAAGTCTAGCCTGGATTCCTTTCCTCCAAAGTTCAAGACTGTGACAAATTCTGTCCCTGCTAAGCATTTCCCAAAATAAATGTTAATGATAAGTTATTGTTCAGTGATTTACTACAGATTATATTCCATACAAAGCTGCGAGTACTACTTTCTTCTGTTTGATGCAAGGAGTGCAGAAGTAGGAGATTATTTTGTTCCCCTATCCATCCAACCCTCATTAAAGCTGCAAGTTGCTATTACAGGTCATAAAAATTTTCCTGCCATTTTACTTTCAAGATATAATCCTTTGAAACTAGGCTTTTCTTAGGGGAATAATAAAGCACAATACAGTAGCTCTTTGCATCAGGAACACTTGGAATGCCAACAGTAAATGCTCAAGTCACTTTTAATCAGCACATCTAATCATATCAAGATTAACTACCAATAATATTTTATTTCACTAATTACTGATAACCACCACAAGGAGAAAAATAAATAAATAATGTTTACAGGTCTGTTACAAGCACAAGTTCTAACTTCTGGTAGTATGTACTAATTATTACCCCAATACAAAGGAAGACTTATAACACTGCCAGGTAAGACAGATGTATTTATCCTCACTGTTTGTAAGATCACTTTGAGTACAGCTTAACAGAACCCGGGTAGCAGATGTGAATTTGAGACACGGACTTGGCATGACACGGACTCCCAGCCAGGCTGTACTACATTCTCTGAATGCAAAAAAACTATTACTTCAAAAAAAAAAAAAAAGAAAAAGGCAAGACTCAAAGGAATACCATTTTATTACATATGCTCCTAAATGGGAAGGCCTTGTGAGGCTGAAACAAGCCAAGGCAGCCATTTCACATTTAACTCAGCTGAACTAACACCCACTTGTAACGGTAAGAGGAAGTCTTGCACTCCAGGACGCACAAACATCCTCCCTTCTTGCACCAACTTTAGTGCTTTACAGACCCATGACCTAACTTAACTCATTAAGATTACAGAAAATTTTTCATCCTCTTTTGCTGGGATATTTTTAGTAGTAGGAGTACAGACAGCAGGTCCCAGGAAGTGATTCTTCCCCTCTATTTGGCACTGGCAAGGCCACATCCAGAGTGCTCTGTCCAGTTTTAGGCTCCCTGGGACAAGAGACACATGGATGTAATGGAGAAAGTCCAGTGGAGGGCCACCAAGATGATCAGGAGGCTAGAACACAGTACATGAGAAAAGAACAGGAGAACTGGGTTTGTTCAGCCTGGAAAAGAATACTTTGGAAGATATCTTATTGCTGTCTGAATCTACCTGATTAAAAGATACAAAGAAGACTAAGCTAGACTCAGAGGCATACAGCAATAGGACAAGCATCAGACAAGGGAACATGGGAAATTCCAATCACATCCAAAGGGTTTTGTTTTTTGTGTCTCCCTCCCCCTTAAAAGGCCTTGATCAACCTGATCTAAATAGACCTCCTTTGAGAAAGGGATTGGAAACAGACAACCTGCAGATGTCAATTCCAAACTAAATTTTTCTATTATTTTTCTGCCATTCCAATGAGTTAAATCAGCTCACAGAGGGCCTGAAGAGCAGCCAGCACAACAGAGGCAAAGGAACTATGCCTATGGAAAGGGGCAGGGGATGTGTGGAGCTGCAGCTTCCTCTTTCAAAAGCAATGCACTCTTAAGTTGGTTCACTGCCTCTCAAGGAATCATAGCCTAACAATAAGAAGCTCCAGTTTAAACATTCATGCCCTTCCAGGATCTGAAGCAAAGGCAGATAATAGCAGGAACTTATCTAAGTGCAGGAAGTTTTGAAGTTTCCCTGACACTTATAATCTTTCACTATAAAAGTGTAAGATTAATGTCTTAAGATTGTACATTAGGACAAATTACAGCTCTTTTAAAAATCAACTTTTTGGTCAGTTTTTATTTTTACCTCTTTATAGAGAACTTATTCTTGAAAATCACAAAGTTGAAAAAATACTTACAGATTATATCTGTAAATCCTAAAACATTGCCTGTGTGATTGTTGGAAGTTAAAAGTGAGACATCTTCCCCTTGAAAATTCTCCTAAACCTGACCGAAATATGACACAGAAATCAAATAACAGTTTGGGTTGGAAGGGACCTTTAAAGATTCATCTAGTCCAACCCCCCTGCCACGGGCAGGGACATCTTTCACTTGATCAGGTTACTCAAAGCCCCATCCAACCTGACCTTGAACACTTCCAATGATGGGGCATCCACAACTTCTCTGGGCAACCTGTCACAGTGTCTCACCACCCTCATCATAAAAAAAATTTCTTCCTTATGTCCAACCTAAACCTATCCTCTTTCAGTTTAAAGCCATTGCCCCTTGTCCTGTCACTACAGGCCCTGGTAAAAAGTCTCTCTCCATCCTTCTTATAAGTCCCCTTTATATATTGAAAGGCCAGAACAAGGTCTCCCCAGAACCTTCTCCAGGCTGAACCACCCCAAGTCTCTCAGCCTTTCTTCATAGGAGAGGTGTTCCAGCCCTCTAATCATTTTTGTGGCCCTCCTCCAGACCCACTCTAACAAGTCTATGTCTTTCTTGTATTGGTCACCCCAGAGTTGGACGCACGACCTTGCACTTGGCCTTGTTGATCTTCATGAGGTTCCCATGGGCCCACTCCTCAAGCCTCTCAAGGTCCCTCTGGCTCGCATCCCTTCCCTCTGGCGAATCAACTGCACCACTCAGCTTGGTGTCGTCTGCAAACTTGCTGAGGGTGCACTCAATCCCACTGTCCATGTCATTAATAAAGATATTAAATAGCATTGGTCACAATACGGACCCTTGAGGGACACCTCTCGTTACTGGTTTCCACTTGGACATTGAGCCGTTGACTAGAACTCTTTGATGCAGCCATCCAGCCAATACCTTATCCATCTAACAGTACTTCCATCAAACCCATCTCTCCAATTTAGAGGCAAGAATGTTGTGGGGGACCCTATCAAAGGCCTTACAGAAATCTAAGTAGATGACGTCTGTAGCTCTTCCCTTGTCCACTGATGCAGTCACTCCACCATAGAAGGCCACTAGATTAGTCAGGTAGAATTTGCCCTTGGTGAAGCCATGTTGGCTGTCTCTAATCACCTCCCTGTCACCCATATGGTTCAACATGTCTTCCAGGAGGATCTGTTCCATGATCTTACCAGGCACAGAGATGAGGCTGACTAGTCAGTAGTTCCCAGGGTTCTCCTTTTTACCCTTTGTAAAAATGGGCGTAATGTTTCCCTTTTTCCAGTCACTAAGGATTTTGCCTGGCTGCCACGACTTTTCAAATATAATGGGGAGTGGCTTGGCAACTACATCAGCCAATTCCCTCAGGACCCTGGTATGCATCTTGTCAGGTCCCATGGACTTGTGTATGTTCAGGTTCCTCAGGTGGTCTCGAACCTGATCTTCTACAAAGGGAGGGACTCCTTTCCCCCAGTCCCTGCCTTGAGGTTCAGGGGCTTGAGGGATGCAGGAAGAGAAGTTACCATTGAAAACCAAGGCAAAAAAGTTGTTGTTTACCTCAGCCTTCTCCACATCAGTTGTCACCAGTTCTCCTGCCTTCTTTATCGGTGAGGGGGTACATTTTCTTTAACCTTCCTTTTCTGGCCAACGTACCTGTAGAAACCCTTTTTATTATTCTTCGCATCCCTTGCCAAATTCAGCTCCAACAGTGCCTTATCTGTCTTCGTCCCATCCCTACGCATCTGGGTAGAGTCCCTATATTCTTCCCAGGATACATGTCCCTGGTTCCACTGCCTGTGGATTTCCTTCTTACACTTCAGTTTGACCAGGAGGCCCTTACTCAGCCATGCCAGTCTCCTGCCTGCCTTGCTTGATTTCTTACACATGGGAATTGAGAGCACTTGTGCTCTAAGAAAAATGTCCTTGAAGAGCTGCCAGTTCTGTTCAGCTCCTTTGTCCCTGAGGGCAGTTTCCCAGGAGGTCCGATCCACTAGTTCCTTAAACAACTGAAAGTTTGCTTTCCTAAAATTCAGTGTCCTGACTCTACTCTTCACCTGGCCCATATCCCTCAAGATTGTGAATTCCACCAGGGCATGATTACTGCAGGCCTGGCTGCCACCAGTCTTCACCTCTCCAATTAAATCATCTGTGTTGGTGAGCAACAGGTCCAGTAACACTTCTCCTGTGGTCGGGCTGTCTATCACCTGGATTAAGAAATTATCCTCGACGTGCACCAAGAGTCTCCTGGACTGCTTACAGCTTGCTGTGCTGCTCTTACAGCAGATGTCAGGGTGATTGAAGTCCCCCAGCAGGATCAGGGCCTGCGACTGTGATGCTTCCCATAGTTGAAGAACGCTTCGTCCGCAGGCTCCCCTTGGTTAGGTGGTCTGTAGTAAACACCAGCCACGAGGTTTCCTTTGTTGGCTTGGCCCCTAATTTTTACCCATAAGCTCTCAACCTGTTCATCGCTGTTTTTCAAAGACAGCTCTGTGCAGTCAGTCCATTCTTTTACATAGAGGGCAACTGCCCCGCTCCTCCTTCCTTGCCTGTCCCTTCTGAACAGCTTAGAGCCATCGATTGCAGCACTCCAGTCATGCGATTCGTCCCACCGCGTTTCAGCGATAGCGATTAGATCATAGCTTTCTAGCTGCACAGTGGCTTCCAGCTCCTCCTGCTTGTTACCCATGCTGCGTGCATTGGTAGAGAGGCACTTCAAGTGGGCTACCGACCCTGTCACCTTTTTAGAGGAACATGCCCTAATTCCTTTGAGGCATTTCACAGGTGTTTCCCTCTTGGTTCCTAATACCTCAGCAGCCCCTGGCTCTTATCCGGTGCTCAGAATTCCATCCTCTTTCCCTGCTAAGTCTAGTTTAAAGCCCTCCTTAGAAGTCTGGCCAGCTTGTTGGTGAAGACCCTCTTGCCCCACTTGGTCAGGTGAATCCCATCAGCTCCCAACAGACCCAGCTTCTCAAATGCAGATCCATGATCATAGAAGCCAAAACCTTGAGTATGGCTCCAGCCACACATCCAGGCATTCACCTGTTCCATTTTTCTCCTCCTTCCTGAACCCCTTCCTCTGACTGAGAGAATAGAGGAGAACACCACTGGTGTTCCAGATCCTTTTAACATTGCTCTGAGGGACATATAATCTCTTTTGATGGTTTTAAGTTGCCTCATCGCAGTATCACAGAATCACAGAATGTTAGGGATTGGAAGGGACCTCGAAAGATCATCTAGTCCAATCCCCCTGCCGGGGCAGGATTGCCTAGACCATATCACACAGGAACGCGTCCAGGCGGGTTTTGAATGTCTCCAGAGAAGGAGACTCCACAACCTCTCTGGGCAGCCTGTTCCAGTGTTCAGTCACCCTCACTGTAAAGAAGTTTTTCCTCATATTTAGGTGGAACCTCCTGTGTTCCAGCTTGCACCCGTTGCCCCTTGTCCTGTCAAGGGATGTCACTGAGAAGAGCCTGGCTCCATCCTCGTGACACTTGCCCTTTACATATTTATAAACATTAATGAGGTCACCCCTCAGCCTCCTCTTCTCCAAGCTAAAGAGACCCAGCTCCCTCAGCCTCTCCTCATAAGGGAGATGTTCCACCCCCTTAATCATCTTCGTGGCTCTGCGCTGGACTCTCTCTAGCAGTTCCCTGTCCTTCTTGAACTGAGGGGCCCAGAACTGGACACAATATTCCAGATGCAGCCTCACCAGGGCAGAGTAGAGGGGGAGGAGAACCTCTCTTGACCTACTAACCACACCCCTTCTAACACACCCCAGGATGCCATTTGCCTTCCCCAACTTGTACTCATACATGGGGTTGTTCTTGCCCAGATGCAGGACTCTACACTTGCCCTTGTTATATTTCATTAAATTTCTCCCTGCCCAACTCTCCAGCCTGTCTAGGTCCCTCTGAATGGCAGCACAGCCTTCTGGTGTGTCAGCCACTCCTCCCAGTTTGGTGTCATCAGCAAACTTGCTGACAGTGCACTCTATTCCCTCATCCAAGTCATTAATGAATATACTGACTAGTACTGGTCCCAGTACCGACCCTTGAGGGACTCCACTAGATACAGGCCTCCAACTGGACTCTGTCCCCATTGGACCCTACATGGAATAGTAGGAATGGATGATAATCTGTAGGGTTCACCAGGCTCAGCAGCCTCTCAGTGATGTCACAAATGTGAGCTCCTGGTAGGCAGCAAACTTTTCTAGAGAAGTTGTCTGGATGGCAAATGGGTGCTTCAGTGCCTCTCAGTAAGAAGTCTCCAATTACTAATACTTTATGTGCTTTTCTGGTGGCACTGGTTCTAATGCAGGTGGATGGTTGGATCAACTTTGCATGGTCAGCTTTTCCTGGATCCTGTCTGTTACTCATGTGCTCTTCATTCTCCAACCCCAGAACATCATCTCTGTTATGCAGGGGCACTTTAGGGGAAGAGGGAAGGTTCTTCCTTCTGCCCCAAGCAGAGACAAGGGTCCAGTCTCCATCTTGTGAGTTTCTTGTGTCAGTCAGCTCGAGGCTGAATTCAGGCTTACCTTCCCCTTGCACAGTCTTAAGGCAGGGCTGTCGCTCAGCTCTATATAAAATGCTTATTAAAATACAGTTATTTAAGAATTTTAAAACAGAGTTAGAAGTCCTCCTAAAAATCAGCAAGCCTGTCATCCAAATTGTAATTGGAAAGTAAACTGAGCATATTTTAAATGTCTATCAATAATATTCCAATTGAACCACTTTCATCTCAATGAACTCAAGTACAGCACTTTGTTTAGGCTAAAAAAATTAAGATTCATCTCTGCAATCTCTATGCACACGGCAAATTAAAGCTAGATGCATTGAAGTAGGTAACAGTGGTTAGAAACAATTACATTTAAAAATACATACATACATATCATATGAGGAAAGGCTAAGAGACCTTGGACTCTTCAGCCTGGAAAAAGAGAAGGCTCAAGGGGGAAGAATCTTATCAGTATATATAAATACCTGATGGAAGGGAATGAAGAAAAGGGAGACAGACTTTTCTCTGTACTGCCCACTGACAGGACAAGAGGCAATAGGCACAAATGAAAACAAATTAAATCCATCTGAACACAAGAAAACACTTTTTACTGTGAGAGTGGTCAAATACTGTAAGCGGTTGCCCAGAGAGGCTGTGGAGTCCATCCATGCAAATATTCAAAACCTGACTGGACATGGTCCTGGGCAACCTGCTCTAGGTGGCCCTGCTGCAGGGGGGGTGGACTACAGAACTTGAAAGGTCCCTTCCAACCTCAACTGTTCTTTGATACCACCTGTGGACAGGTCAGTCATAGGAATGAGCCTAGAAGTCTCTAAATTTAAAAGCACAAGCTAAAGGGGCAGTGTTTTTCATTTCAGAAGTTCCAGGTTCAACACCTGTAGACAATCCAATTAAGGATACTTTTCATCATTAAACACCCATCAATTACAACACTGGGAAGTATATACTTTTTTTTTTTTTCCAAAACAGAAAAAAAAAGGCAACTATTATCATCTTTGATTTTGTTTCAAAGTCTATTTAAGGACTCAGAGCTAAAATCAATGGTTACAGCTCTTACCAGCTATAGGATCCATGGTTTCTCTATTGCTTGGAGAATATGAACTCTGAGAAGATGAAAGCCCACCAGTGGAACTGCTAGTAAAGTGCATGTTTGATCTACGTGCACGGGGGCCTCCCAAACCCCGGCCTGGGTGAAACATTCTACGTACGTGCCGAACGCCACTAGATTCATCATAACCAAGCAGTTAAGAAAAGTCTTTTGCTACCAAGTATTAAACAGCAAGAACATTTACTAGATGGAATAATCAGGCAACACACTATTCCTCATTCATAAAACAATAATTCAACTTTATAAGCGTAATGCAACCATAGCTATGGTGCCAGTCAGACCTATAGATCTGAACCCAAGGCACCCAGGGCTGCTTGCACCAAATTCATCTTTCCCAGGCTTTTTATCAGGTCTAAAATGTCAGGATGGACTTCCTGCCTTCTGGATCAAAGTTTTCTACTAGGTAATTTAAACTGATGATGCATATTCAGCAGAACACGTTACTCAGACATAAGGATTTTAACATCAAAATTGGGAAAAAAGGTATTTAAATACTGAAAATAATCTACAAAGTTTTATTGCCATTCTTACCAAGAGCATACAGTAATTATTGCATTTTATACTTTTATCCAAGGAATTTCACCCACTCCAGTCTTCAAGGAATTGCAGGTCAACAGAGGATTCAGCACTTCTGTCATACCCCTTTGCTTCTTCCCTCTCTTTCTCCACACAAATTCCATTTGCTCAATTATGAAAACAAGCCCTTTCACTTTCTTTATTTCCCACACTTCTTAGGAGATGTCTATAAAAGCTATGACTTGAAATAGCAGCTTTTTCATACATACTAAGAGACTATCAGCAAATCATTTAAAGATGATCTTTCCCAGAAGAGTGTTAACATATGAGTTCTCCCAAGATAGTCTAGCTAAAGCTTCCTTTTATCTTAAGAAGCACTAGTGCAATTAACTAAGCTCAGAAATAATGTACTTGAACATATCTTATTTTTCCAATTTCTAAATTAGTAGCTTTAGCTCACCTTATCTCCAATATTCTTATTTTCAAAAAACAGCATGTTTATCACTTGTATAAAATCTATTATTTGTATCAGACTGGTGCCCAATGTACTTATCGCACAACGTATGATTATGGTGTAGAATTCATTTCCTCATGATATCACTAAGTTGATAAATTTAAGACTGAAAACTTATTAGTCTTCTTTTGGCAAGTAAGAATATCCAGTTACTATAATAAATACTTTCAGGAAGAACTGACTCTCTCAAATCTATTATGCTATAGAGCATAAAACATTTCACTTGCAGGGTTTAGGAAGGAGGAAAAAATCTCCCTTGGGAAAGAATATAGTTGTCTAGCACCAATTGGTTTGTTCCTCCTTTGAACATGTTGATCCTGGTAGTGACAGAACACTGTCAGTAATATTTTACTGATTGACTACTGCTCTTATGCAGTTTGGGAAGCTTTCCATCGCTACATTTGACAGAAAAGCACCCCCATTCTGGGATTTTTTTAAAGTAAACTTGGGAAATAAGATAACTAGAACACCCTTAATATAAACCCTTTGAAAAATTCCAGCCTTGGTCTCATTTAGAAAAGGATCTTAGTAACTTGCTAACTACACCTTTCAAAGTGTTTTTAAGATAAACAACATTATTTAAATACTGGTTAAGAGTATACTGATGTCTCGCCCAACTATGCTGGGGTTAGAAAAGCATTTGGAACTCTTAACTCATTGCAAATATATACAGAAAACAACCAAGCTAGAACCATTTACATGGTCAAGACTAAAGTCATGTTTTAAACAATTTTCAAATGTTTCACTGTTTAAGAAAGAAACTGGAATTTAAAGAGCTGTCCAGAGTCTCCAAGGATAAAGGTGATATCTTGCAGTGGCTGCACAGGATTCTTCACAAGAAATATGTGCAGCCATTTAAAACAGCTTAAAAAACCCTTCTAACTGCTACACAGAAGACAAAATCCTTTCCTAAACTGCTAGCAAATGGGCAGGGGGAAATCTCTCTGCCTTTTTCTTCCTTTTAGCCTCAGCTGTCAGAAGACATGAAATAGCACCCAACATGGAACAGCTAGTCCAGAAAAAACTTCCCTATCAAGTGTTGTGGATTTGGCAGCAGTGATTGCTAAAGCAACACTGTACAGAAACTTCCACATGCATTTTCTATAATTATTTATAACATGGTCCAGTTTATAAAGCTCCCCTCCCATCTTTTTGTAATGACTGTCACTGTGGCCTTACTCAGTAACCGAAGAGATTATTCTGATTTCTCTAGCTCTTATGTAGCTAGTAATAAACACATATTTCCCAATTAAAAGTTATCTGATATCACTGATGTGGGAGAGGGAGGAAAAGCTCCAGAAGTGTGAATTCTAATCCAACACCTCATCCACTTCAATAGAAAGTTAATTTCACTGTGTAATTGGGACTGACAATTTAAATGCTAACAAATTTAAATGTAAATAGAGATCACAACCAAAGTGAAACCATTTCCTCTAATGTTGCTAGCAGTAGATATAATGAACTTGAGTTGTTAGGCCTTTTTTTTTTTTCTTTTAAGAAGCCCTGAACAAAAAAGGCACTATCAAATTACACTAGGAGTGTATTTTTTTTTTTTTTAAATGATACACAGAAAGATAAATAATTTATAGAGATCACTTAACAAGAGTTTTTCAAGATGGCCTATACTTCCATGAAGTAAGAGTACCTTCTGGTATTATGTTGTAGGTATTTGTACAGCAGATCTTCTGACTACAGAAGACAAAACAAGTAGTTACAGCTATGTCCTGGTTTGGCCTAAACCAGGCCGATTTTCCTTTCAGTGATTTTTGCTTTCAGCTAAGTCTCCTCTAAGTAACTGCACTTTCTGAAACTAACTGCATGTTTGCAGACAGTGTCTGCCTCCAAGACTGATAACGCCCGAAGTTTGTAGTTATCACTGAGGCACCGGTAGGGATGTTGTGCAGAAAGGCTCTTGCTGTACTTAGTCTTAGAGAAACCAAGGTCACTGCTGAATTCCTCACTGCTTATGAGTGAAGAGCCGAAGGGGGGTCGCAGCTGCAGTGGGGAGCGGACAGGGCAGGTGACCCAAAATTGACCAACGAGGGTATTCCATCCTATACACGTCATTCTCGGTATAAAGTGGGGGGATCACGAGGGTCTCGCTCTTTTCTGCTATGGCCGGTGTCCAAGGAGGACTCCGTCTGTTTTCCTGCTGCCCCCGATCCCGATCCATGCATCCCTGAATACAGCTCTCGACCGTTGCTAGGCCCAGGCTGGGCCTTCCCGGAGCCTGCCCTGCAGTGCCGGTGGTGACGTGGCTGACTTCAGGGGAGCTCAATCTTGGTTTTGTATATATATTTGTATATATTTGATTATTTCTATTATTATTATTATACTCTTTTCCATTATTATAGTTTATTAAAACTGTTTTAACTTTCCAACCCGGAAGTCTCTCTCCCTTTTCCCTTTCCCTTTGGGGGGAGGGGGGGGGATAACAGAGGGCATCTGCCACAGGTTTAATAACTGGCCCAGCTTTAAACCGTGACAAGCTATCATAAGGAATAGTCTATCCCTTTTCCCTCAACTTCAGAAAGGATATTAAATCTCTAGGAGCTCTGTGTTCCAGTGTAAGATGAGCTGCAAAGTCATCTGTGACATGATTAGGATCCCCTCCAGGTAATGCTGCACATATTGGACAAATCTGAAACAACAAAGTGAGAAAAAACAAACACAACCAACTTTACACAACTCACAAAACACATAATTCAGAGTTGATGACTTGACATGTATTCTTATACTTTAAATATCACATTCCAATCATATATCTAAACAGCTATGGGTTTAAAACAGTAAATGTGTTCAAATGCAGCTGTTAATTTTAGTATCTTTTTAAGATGCACTTTTCCTTGTAATTATGCTTTAAATAATACCATGGAAACCAAAAAGTAAAATTTTCAAACCCTATTTGCAATGTTTTGGTTTTCAAACTTGTCTTTATATGTCAATTCCAGCACAGACAGTAGGCCTGGTTACACAGGATTACTGCTTGTATGTACCTGCATATGACATTATCAAGTTCGTTTACTGCTCTTTGAATACCCAAGCAACTTCTCATTCATCTCACCAGAGAAGCATGGAAAGGAGAATGAAACCAGATGTGAATATTCATTAAAGTATCACCACTGAGACCACCCACTGAGATTACACACAAGTAGAAATTTAGCAGAGAAGTGAAACTCCTTATTCCTACCAAGTATTTTTGGAGATGGCATTATAGTTTTATTTTATCCTTAAGCCTAAACACACATTTTAAAAAAGTCTAGGGACACTTACTGTCACAGCAACCTTCATTTATTATTTTTATTTTTCCTCCCAACAACTTTGCATCCACCTGACAGAAGTGTGCCTTAAAAGTCCTTTGCAACAGTTTTGCAGGTCAGCCTTAAGGTTTGACAGATAACAGGTTAATAAGCCAGAAAGGAGAAACTTCCACACAGTATATGTCTCCATTTACCCCACACCCAGGGCTAAACAATAGCCAGTTGTTCTATCACCCAATGTCCCCAACAGAGAAAGGGAATTAGGAAAAGAAGGGACACTCATGGGTTGAAATTTAAACACTTTTAATAAAACCAATATCAATACTAATACAAAATACACAAAGTTATACTCAGCCTGTAGAGTGGTGATGAGTCCCTCCAGCAATAGTAACCATTGAGGAGAGAAAAGGGGAGAAGGAGAATGAGAGAAAAAGAAAGGAGAAAAAAAAAAGAGCAGAGCAAAGAGGGCAGCCCCCATCCCCACCAAGCTTTCCCATTTATAGTGAACCTGACATTAACAATATAGAACACACCTGTGGGCCAGCCTGGGCCAGCTGCCCTGGATTTAACTGCTAATGGCCTTGATCACCATACCACAGCTGGCCACAGACTGAAACCAAATGTAACAGAAAAATGATTCTATAAATTTTATCCCTGCAAAACCAGGACAAGATTCCACCCCTTATTCTATATCATTTACATCACATCCAAGTCAGTACTATTTTCCCCATCTCTTAACATATATATATATATATATATACACACACACAGATACCATTCTCTTAGTCTATGGATTCCTTAAGAAGTTAATTGAATTAATTCAGTCCAAAACTGCGGGTTCCTTTTCTCATAAAAGTCTTTCAGGGCAGGAAAAAATGATGTGGGATTCACTCAGTTGGCAGATCAGGACCAGGCGTCAATACAGTGTTATGGCCTGGTGAAGTTGGGCACAGCAGGATGATGCGTTGCATCTTGATCTTGCAGCTGGTGCATCTGGTGCAGCCCATGTTCATGGTCTGGGGTGATTCTTACTGTGATAATAACTAGAGAAATGATGACAAGCAGTATCCTATAACAATTAGCATCATACAGTTCAAGTTACTGGCTATTCTCACCCAGAATCAAATCTCCTTGGGGTACACGTTTAACTTCCCCATCCTCCTGCATCATCCACCACCTGCAACCAGGTCCCTGAGCAAAAGCAATCCCACACATAGGTTTGCCTTTGCTCGAGGCAGGAGTCATCCAAACTGTTTTCCCCAACATATTCCTTGTGTGAACCACAGGGACTTTATCCCCCTCTACAGTGCACAACAGCTCGGATTGAGCAGGACCAGCCCGGTTGACAGATCCCCTGGTATTAACTAACCAGGTGGCCTTTGCTAAGTGATCATCCCAGTTTTTGAAAGTCCCAGCACCCACTGCTTTCAGTGTCATCTTCAACAGTCCATTACATCGTTCCACTTTCCCGGCGGCTGGTGCATGGTAGGGGATGTGATAGATCCCTTCAATACCAGGCTCTTCAGCCCAGGTGCCTATGAGGCTATTTCAGAAATGAGTCCCATTGTCTGACTCGATTCTTTCCGCAGTGCCATGTCACCACAAAATCTGCTTCTCAAGGCCCACAATAGTGTTACGGGCAGTGACATGAGGCACAGGGTGTGTTTCCAACCAGCCAGTACTTGCTTCCACCATCGTGAGCACATGGCACTTGCCTTGGCGGGTGCGTGGAAGCGAGATGTAATCAATCTGCCAGGCCTCTCCATACTTATATTTCAGCCATCGTCCTCCATACCACAGGGGTTTCAGCCATTTGGCTTGTTTAATTGCAGCGCATGTTTCACATTCGTGGATGACCTGTGCGATGGTGTCCATGGTCAAATCCACCCCTCGGTCATGGGCCCATCTGTATGTGGCATCTCTGCCTTGATGGCCTGATGTATTATGGGCCCACCGAGCTAAAAATAGTTCACCTTTATGCTGCCAGTCCAGGTCTACTTGTGACACTTTGATCTTAGCAGCTTGAGCCACCTGCTGGTTGTTTTGATGTTCCTCAGTGGCTCTGCTCTTGGGTACATGGGCATGTATGTGACCTACCTTCACAACCAGATTCTCTAATCAGGTAGCAATATCCTGCCATAATTCCGCTGCCCAGATGGGTTTGCCTCTGTGCTGCCAGTTGTTTTTCTTCCAGTGCTTCAGCCATCCCCACAGGGCATTTGCTACCATCCACGAGTCAGTGTACAGGGAGAGTACTGGCCATTTTTCTTGCTCAGCAATATCTAGAGCCAGCTGGATGGCTTTTACCTCTGCAAACTGACTCGACTCACTGTCTCCCTCAGCTGCTTCTGCCACTCATCACATAGGACTCCACACAGCACCTTTCCACCTTCGCTGCTTGCCTACAATGCAGCAAGATCCATCAGTGAACAAGGCATGATGCTTCTCATTCTCTGATAGTCTGTTGTATGGTGGGGCCTCTTCAGCACGCATGACCTCCTCCTCTGGCAGCATTCCAAAATCTTTGCCTTCCGGCCAGTCCCTGATTACTTCCAGAATTCCTGGGCGATTGAGGTTCCCTATTGGGGCCCGCTGAGTAATCAACGCAACCCACTTACTCCATGTAGCATCGGTTGCATGATGTGTAGAGGGGGTCTGTCCTTTAAACAGCCAGTTCAACACTGGCAATTGGGGCACCAGGAGGAGCGGTGCCTCAGTGCCAATTACTTCTGAGGCGCCTCAAACTCCTTCATAGGCTGCCAGTATCTTTTTCAGTTGGAGTATAACGGTCCTCTGATCCTCTGTATCCCCGGCTCCAAAACCCCAGGGGTCGACCTCAAGTCTCCCCTGGTGCCTTTTGCCAGAGACTCCAGGTAGGACCATTCTCCCCAGCTGCAGTATAGAGGACGTTCTTTCCATCTGGTCCCATCCACACTGGTCCAAGGGCCACTGCATGGACTATCTCTTGTTTGATTTGCTCAAAAGCCTGTTGTTGCTCAGGGCCCCATTTCAAGTCATTCTTCTTCCGAGTCACTTCATAGAGAGGGCTCACAGTCTGACTGTAATGGGGAATGTGCATCCTCCAGAAGCCTACTATGCCTAGGAAAGCTTGGGTCTCCCTTTTGTTAGTTGGCAGAGACATGGCTGTTATTTTGTTGATCACATCCATTGGGATCTGACGGCAGCCATCTTGCCACTTGATCCCTAAGAACTGGATCTCTTTTGCAGGTCCCTTGACCTTAGCAGGTTTAATGGCAAAACCAGCTTCTAGAAGGATTTGAATGACTTTTTCCCCTTTCTCAAAAACTTCCCCTGCTGTATCACCCCATACAATGATGTCATCAATGTACTGCAGGTGTTCCAGAGCTCCACCCTTCTCCAGTGCAGTCTGGACCAGTCCATGGCAAATGGTGGGGCTATGTTTCCACCCCTGGGGCAGTCAATTCCAGATGTACTGGATGCCCCTCCAGGTGAAGGCAAACTGTTGCCTACACTCTGCTGCCAAAGGAATGGAGAAAAAAAGCATTTGCCATGTCAGTCATGGCATACCACTTCACTGCCTTTGACTCCAGTTCATAATGGAGTTTTAACATGTCCGGTACAGCAGCACTCAGTGGTGGTTTGACTTCATTCAGGCCACAACAGTCCACAGTTAGTCTCCATTCCCCATTGGACTTTCACACTGGCCATATGAGACTGTTGAAGGGTGAACATGTTTTGCTGATCAATCCTTGGTTCTCCAGTTGACAGATCAGCTCATGGATGGGGATCAGGGAGTCTCTATTAGTCCGATATTATCATCGGTGGACCATTATAGTAGCAATGGGCACCTTGTGCTCCTCGACCCTCAGCAGCCCCACCATAGAAGGGCCCTCTGATAGACTGGGCAGAGTAGACAGCTGTCTAATTTCTTCCGTCTCCACGGCCGCTACACCAAACGCCCACCAGTACCCCCTCGGGTCCTGTCTGGAGAGCTTCCCATTGGAAACTGGAGCAACAAATCTCCTGGAAAAAGCCCCATTCCTAATCGATTCACCTTACAACTCATGTATGTGTGTCTGTAAAGCCAAGGTAGGTTTTCCATCCCATTTCCTCATGTCTTCTCCACGGTCACATAGGAAAAACCACAGGGCCCCTCATGATGTATACAGTCTCTCCTGAGCAGGTCTTGCAGGGAAACGCTGTCTCCTGATGGCTGAGACATTCTTTGGTCCAGGTGGGGAGCAGGGTCTGTCCTCCATCTGGGACAATTTTTCCAACACCTCACCAAGCAGTTCTGTGGATTTGTCAGACGGTTTTCCCACAGCTGAGACGCTGGCCCGTGGGGAGGAAAAGAGACTGACTGCATATTGCTACATACAATTATCTATGTCACCCACCATTGGTGCGTCAGCATCTGCCCAGCTAAATAACTCTAACGTGTTGCCGTACGATGGTGGCACGCTCAGTACCCACTTGCGCCACCTGGGTCCAGTGACTTTGAGTGCATCTGGATCTAGTGGTGTCTCTGGGTCATCCAGGTCAGCAAAAATCAGCTCCCGCACAGCTATTTCCCTCGGATTCTTAACCCCTCTCTCAATGGTTGTCCACTTGCCTGGGTGGTATATGACATCATCCCTAAAGGGATACCTCTTCCTCATACTTAACAGGAGTTACCACCACAGTGAGGGGCTCTGCACCACTTGCAAGACCCCTATCAATGCCCACTTCTCTAGCCATCGGTCCCAGCTGCTTGGCTTCTCTACCCTCTAACTCAAAACCATTGGCTCCCTTATCCCAGCAGTAGAGCAGCCAAGTAACAGGTTGCTCGCCTTCATGACGGCTGTAATCTTTACATAGATCTCACAGCTCACTCAGGGGTAGAGATCAAGTGGTCACCTCTGGCTCGTTCTCCTGTGATGTCCCTAGTAGGCCATCATGACCTGCTCTTCTCGTGTACTTCCATTTCTGTACAGGGGCAACTGATACTGGCACTGGTTGAGTCCCTAGGTTAGCTGCATCCCCCATCCCTGGGGGCTGATTATCTGCAGCCCTTGTTGCTGAAGTCTGGGCCATCACAGCAAGTGCTTCCTGGAGTTGGGTGATCACAGTACCCAGTGCAGAGATCTGAACAGCCTCTAGGGTAGCCGGGGTGCCTGCTGCAGGGACTGGCAGGGTCTGAGAATCTTAAATGCCAGTCATGGGGGCCAGGGCTGCTGTGGTGCCTGTTACAGTGGTTGCAGCAGCTGTGCTGTATCCACCCTTATAGCCATGTTTAAGCAAGAGCAAGAACTGAAAGACATTCAAAAGGCCTGACACTATGAGCATGGTGGTTGAAACATCCCACGGGCATTCAAAATTCTCTAAAGCCATTGAGATCAGCCTCAAGGGAAAAGGAAAGTACATGTCACCCACTCCCATTCCATAGAAATCAGAAGTGGGCACAGTTCCAAAAGAATTTATAATACCATAAACTAATGCCAAACACCATAGCAGAGTGATACCTCCCATTCCATGACCAAAAGCAATAAACCTCACAAAATCAATAAGAAAGAGCGGTAGGGCTGCAAATTCAAGTAGCCACCCCAAAAGCAACACTAAAAAATCCCAGAGAATTCTGCCCAGCAATCATCCTACCAACATCAACATAACGAACGCTCGTAACAAATCTGGTCAAATCTGTGAAAACTTCAACCCTCTGCGACTCTCAGAGTAAAGTCTACGGTTCTCCCAGGTGAGCTATTTACATTGGGTGCCAAATAAACTATCTCCCTTTAGCCCACACCCAGGGCTAAACAATAAGCAGTTGTTCTATCACCCAATCTCCCCTCCCCAGCCAAGAAAGGGTATTGGGAAAAGGAGAAAGACTCATGGGTTGAAATTTAAACAGATTTAATAAAATAATAAAACCAACATCAATAGTAATACAAAAGACACAAAATTATACTTAGCCCATCAAGTGGTAGCAACTCCCTCTAGGGATAGTAACCACAGATAGAGAGGGGAGTCCCCTTCCCCAGCAAGCTTTCACCATTTATAGTGAACCTGACATTAATGTTACAGGACACACCTGTGGGCCAGCCTGGGTCAGCTGCCCTGCATTTAACTGCTAATGGCCCTGATCACCATGGCTGGCCACAAACTGAAACAAAATGTAACAGAAAAGTGATTCTATAAATTTTATCCCCACGAAACCAGGACAGTATGTTAGGTCTTAACTACTTTTCCAGGGAGATCAACCTGGACTTTGCAAGTGATAAGACTGTAAACTAGGGGGGAAACCCCGGACACCAGACTGGGAGGGGTGAGGGAATCAATAGAACCATACAAACCAATCAAGAGACATGCAGGAGGAAGGGAAAGCAGGGAGGAACAAAGGGAAGGGTAGACAGAAAGGGGTATAAAGTGGGCCATTCACATGTAAAACAGAGCTGGTCACTATGTTTGTCTTGTTGAGCCCTGAGCCTGATCACCACAGTCTGTCCTGTCTTATATCTTCTTATTAAATCTTAACCATCTCTCTGCATAATCTCACTCTCTACCCCATGTGTATGTATGCTGTAAGGACTAAGTGCCAGCTACTGGTGAGACCTGTGTACATGTGAATGAAATTTCATGCCAGCTACTGAAGTCAGACTGGGGCTGTAGGTGCTCCTGTGGTCTGTGGTATCAGCTACTGGAACAAGGGAGGGTTGCAGCATGAGTAGTTGTAGGGGCCATAGCTCTCTAGACCTAGGGTGAGTACTACAAACTTTGTGATAGCTACTAGGGGGGGCTGTCATAAGTGGATTTGATGCCAGCTACTCCAGTCAGACCAGGGGTGCAGGCACCCCTGGCCTGTGGTGTCAGCTACTGGACTGAGGGGGTCTTAACATCAGCTACTGGAGCGAGCCGTGGTCTCTGCCTCCAGCCACTGGGGCAGGAATGGTGCATGTCCCAAAAACCAGCTAATGCGGAGGACCAGCATGAGTGAGGGGCCCAGCATTGGTGGCTGGAGCAGGACCGCCAGTCACAGCCCATGTGGTGCCTGGTGCCAGCTGCTGGGGGAAAGGGGGCATGGGTATCTGTATTGGCTAGCAAACTTCAAGCTGGATTAGCTAATGAGCAGGGAGGAGCCTCGAGTCTAGGCAGGAGTATGAAGCAGGCAAGGGTCTGTACTGGTATGTCCCATGCTTGTGAATGGAGAGTGCCTGTAGGATGAATGCATGTGTGTTTGCTAGTGAGCATCAAGCTGGACTAGCTGGCAAGTGGGAGACCTGCAAAACAGGTAAGAGTGCCTGGAATCCAGGCAGGTGTCCTGGACAAAGAGGGCCGTGCTGGTACTCAAGGGACCACAGTGAATGTGTGTATGCTTGTGAATCTAGAAATTATCATGTGTGTACCTTCACTAGTGACCTTCCATCTCTAACAGCTGAAAAGGAAGAAGGGGACAAAGCATTTGACACTGTCCCAGATGACACCCTTGTCTCTAAATTGGAGAGACATGGACTTGACGAATGGACCCCTCGGTGGATAAGGAATTGGCTGGATGGTTGCACTCAGAGTTGCAGTCAACAGCTTGATGGCCAAGCAGAGACCAGTAATGAGTGGCGTTCCTCAGGGGTCGGTATTGGAATCAGTGCTGTTTAACATCTTTGTCAGCGACATGGACAGTGGGATGGAGTGCGCCCTCAGCAAGTTTGCTGATGACACCAAGCTGTGTGGTGTGGTCGACACACACTGGAGGGAAGGGATGCCATCCAGAGGGACCTTGACAGGCTTGAGAGGTGGGCCTGCGTGAACCACATGAAGTTCAACAAGGCCAAGTGCAAGGTCCTGCATGTGGGTCGGGGCAATCCCAAGCACAAATACAGGCTGGGTGGAGAATGGATTGAGAGCAGCCCTGAGGAGAAGGACTTGGGGGTGATGGGTGACGAGAAGCTCACCATGACCTGGCAATGTACGCTTGCAGCCCAGAGAGTCAACCATGTCCTGGGCTGCATCAAAAGCAGCGTGGCAGCAGGTCGAGGGAGGGGATTCTGCCCCTTTGCTCCGCTCTCCTGAGACACCCCCTGCAGTGCTGTGTCCAGCTCTGGGGCCCCCAACATAGGAAGGGCAGGGAGCTGTTGGAACGAGTCCAGAGGAGGCCATGAAGATGATCAGAGGGCTGGAGCACCTCTCCTATGAAGACAGGCTGAGAGAGTTGGGGCTGTTCAGCCTGGAGAAGAGAAGGCTCCGGGGAGACCTTCTAGCAGCCTTCCAGTACCTGAAGGGGGCCTACAGGAAAGCAGGAGAGGGGCTTTTTACAAGGGCATGGAGTGATAGGACGAGGGGTAACCATTTCAAACTGAAAGAGGGTAGTTTTAGATTAGAACTTAGGAAGAAATTCTTTATTGTGAGGGTGGTGAGACCCTGGAACAGGTTGCCCAGAGAAGCTGTGGCTGCCCCCTCCCTGGCAGTGTTCAAGGCCAGGTTGGATGGGGCTTGGAGCAACCTGGTCTGGTGGAAGGTGTCCCTGCCCGTGGCAGGGGGGTTGGAACTAGATGGGCTTTAAGGTCCCTTCCAACCCAAACCAGTGTGTGATTCTATGACTTGACTGCATATACTTATGTTTTATGCAAGTCCTACATGTAGGTGCTGTTGAAGGCAGCACAATGTCTGTGGTCATCTGTGTGATGGGCCATGTCAGTGTCCTCTGTGTGTGTACGGGTCCCTGGAATACATGCTCAGCTTCACTACTGGTTAAACCTGCAAACAGGAAAGTGGCAGCTGCATCCCTCAGCCTAGGAAGAGGCCCCAGGTCCCTGGGCTGGGCTTCAGCAGCTGAGCAGAAGGGAGTCCTGAGCTGGAGAACGTGGCCACACTCTTAACATCCCTCAAAATTAACAGATCGCCATATTACTTTGAATGAAATCCAGGAGATTATTAAAAAGCCTTAAGCCAGTTAGGCTCCAAACATCACAGTTGACTCAATAGTTTCTAGATCTGTTCTCTTATTACTACTACCTCCCTATTTATACAAGTATACTGGTTTTGGCTGGGATAGAGTTAAATTTCTTCATAATAGCCCATATAATGCTATGCTTTGGCTTTGTGATCAAAAGAGCGTTGATAACACACCAATGTTTTAGCTATTGCTGAACAGCTCTCACACAGCATCAAGACTTTTTCTGTCTCTCACACCACCCCCACAGCAGATAGACTGGGGATGTACAAGAGGTTGGGAGGGGACGCAGCTGAGACAGCCAATCCCAACTTACCAAAGGGATATTCCATACCATATGCCATTGTGCTCAGCAATAAAAACCACGGGGAAGAAAGAAGGGAGGATGTTCAGAGTTATGGCATTTGTCTTCCCGAGTAACCATTACACGTGATGGAGCCCCTGCTTTCCTGGAGATGGCTGAACACCTGCCTGACGATGGGAAGTAGAGAATGAATTCCTTGTTTTGCTTTGCTTGCGTGTGCAGCTTTTGCTTTACCTGTTAAACTGTCTTTATCTCCACCCACGAGTTTTTGCACTTTTACCCTTCTTATTGCCCCCCCCCCATCCCACTAGGGGCAGGGGGGAAGTGAGCAAGCAGTTGTGTGGTGCTTAGTTGCCAGCCAGGGTTAAACCACAACCAGCGTTTTTGGCACCCAAGATGGGACTCAAAGGGTTTGAGAAAATGACAGATTTGACCAGAGCATATCAGAGGGAACATATAAATATTACAGCTGTTTAACCATTGCTGACCACAATATTAATTTTTCTGTTCTCGATATTAGTTTATCTGATCTGTGCCATGCTCCCTTGTTTGCTGTACATGTTAAAGACACTTTTTGGCTTGAGAAGACACCAGAAGCTGCCCCAGTGGCCAACAGAGCCAGTTCCAATCAGCTCTAAGACAGACCCGCCCCTGGCCAAAGCTGAGCCAATCAGTGATGGTGGTAGCACCTCTGTGATAACATATTTAAGAAAGAGTAAAAAAGATGCACAGCAGCAGCTGTGAGAGAGGAGTGAGGAAATGTGAGAGAAACAACCCTGCAGACATGAAGGTCAGTGAAGATGGAGGAGGAGGAGGTACTCTAGGCAGCAGAGCACAGATTCGCCTGCAGCCTGTGGAGAAGACTATGGTGACACAGGTTGTCCCCCTGCAACCCATGGAGGAACACATCAGAGCACATATCCACACTGCAGCCCGTGGAGGACCCCACGCCAGAGGAGGTGGATGTGCCCTGAAGGAAGCTGCAGCCCATGGAGAGGAGACCACGCAGGAGCAGATTTTCTGGCAGGAACTGTGACCCTGTGGGGGACCCACGCAGGAGCAGTCTGTTCCTGAAGAAATGCAGCCCATGGGAAGGACCCACACTGGAGCAGTTCATGAAGGACTGTATCCCGTGGGAGGGACCCCATGCTGGAGCAGGGGAAGAGTGTGAGGAGGAATGTCCTGGTTTGGCCTAAACCAGGCCGATTTTCCTTTCAGTGATTTTTACTTTCAGCTAAGTCTCCTCTAAATAACTGCACTTTCTGAAACTAACTGCATGTTTTTGCAGACAGTGTCTGCTTCCAGGACTGATAACGCTCGAAGTTTGTAGTTATCACTGAGGCACCGGTAGGGATGTTGTGCAGTAAGGCTCTTGCTGTACTTTTTTCTTAGAGAAACCAAGGTCACCGCTGGATTCCTCACTGCTTACAAGTGAAAAGCTGAAGGGGGGGTCGCAGCTGCAGGGGGGAGCAGACAGGGCAGGTGACCCAATATTGACCAACGAGGGTATTCCATCCCATACACGTCATTCTCGGTATAAAGCGGGGGGATCACGAGGGTCTCGCTCCTCTTGCTCGCTCTTGCTCATTCTGCTATGGCCGGTGTCCAAGGAGGACTCTGTCTGTTTTCCTGCTGCCCCCGATCCTGATCTGTGCATCCCTGAATCCAGTTCTCGACCGTCGCTAGGCCCAGCCTGGGCCTTCCCGGAGCCTGCCCTGCAGTGCCGGTGGTGACGTTGCTGACATCGGGGGAGCTCGATCTTGGTTTTGTATATATATTTGTATATATTTGATTATTCCAATATTATTATTATACTCTTTTTCATTATTATAGGTTTATTAAAACTGTTTTAACTTTCCAACCCGTAAGTCTCTCTCCCTTTTCCCTTTCCCTTTCCCTTCGGGTGGGGGGGGGGGAGGGTTAACAGAGAGCGTCTGCTGCAGGTTTAATCGCCAGCCCAGCTTTAAACCGTGACAAGGAAGGAGCAGCAGAGATGAAGTGTTATGAACTGACTGCAACCCCCATTCCCTGTCCCCCTGCGCCGCTCAGGGAGGGAAAAGGAGGTAGAAGAGTTGGGAGTGAAGTTGAGCCTTGGAAGAGGGGAGGGGTGGGGGGAAGGTGTTTTTAGATTTGTTCTTATTTGTTATTGTCCTACTCTGTTTAATTGGCAATAAATTAAACTAATTTCCCCAAGTCAAGTCTGTCTTGCCTCTGATGGTAATTGCTGAGTGATCTCCCTGTCCTTATCTCGACCTGTGAGCTTTTTGATGTATTTTCTACCCATCTTGTTCTGGGGAGGGAGGTGAGATAGAGCAGCTTGGTGGGCACCTGGCAGCCAGCCAAGGTTGACCCACCTTACCTGGTCCTTTCATTTTGTCTAGTTGCTGCCTTACTAAATACAGAATGCATCTGCTAAGTGTGACTGAGTAGCAGAAACTGATGACTTCATCCTGAAATTTGACTCAAAGATTATATCTGATGGCATTTCTTAAAATTTTCAGAGCTGCAACCCTAAAAAACTCCTGCCTGAATGCTATGTTTTGTTAATCACTCCACTCTACTGAAACCCAGTAGCAACAGTAACAATCATCATGATGCCAGCCACGTCCATCTGCACTTACCCTGTATTGCTAGCCATTATACTTGATCATTTAATGGAGAAATAATAATTACTGAGGTTTTAATTCTAAAAATAAAGAAATATAGACCAATAGTTCATATGTTCTTAGGAAAGACCAGGACATCTTTGAGTTTCAGAACAGGTTGACCAATTTTACCTTCTCTACTACTCCTTCACATAAGGCCCTTGGCAGGCTCTAAGGAGAGAGATTCTCCTTCCCCCACATAATTCGAGGGGAGCTGCTGTCACCAAGGGGAGCTGCTCCAGAGCCGGCCCATCCTGCAATGGAGCAGCAGATCTCGGCACACAGGGGCTTTTTCTGAGGTAAGGAAACGCCAGGGCAGCGTCGAGAGACCACCAGGAGCCGGCAGCTCTCCGGAGAGTCGCTGATGAGGCAGGGGTGTTGCCAGAGCAACCGCGACCCCTCCTACAAAAGGCGGCCTTGGGAGCGCCAGTGGCCTTGGGAGCACCAGCGACCAGGAGCGCTGTGTCAGCCAGGGCGTGGCAGTTCACACAGAAGGGCGCGCAGGAAGGGCCCTGCAAACTGCCTGTAGGTCCACAGCCCAGGGAAGTGCGCTAGGTTCCCTGCCACAATGGTGAGCACTCGCCTCAGAGCCAAACCCAGCGTTTTGGCAGAGAAAGCCCATGAGAAGTCTGATGCTTCCACCCAGATGGAACCAGTAAGGAAGGAGACTTCAGTACAGGTGGTAGGCTACAATGAGTGCCCCAACCCTTCCCCTGGAGAAAAGGTTAAGTATCTGCTTCAGGTGTGCACAGGCTGATGATCTGTTACGTGAAGTGGCTGAGTTGAAGAAAACAGAAGGCTGCGCAGTATTACGGGAGCTGAGGCAGAGACAGATAGGTGGAATCAGCACCATGCACCATTAGAAGGCACCACTGAGAAAGAGGCTCCTTGGACCCTGGTGACCCACAAAAGCAGGACTCCGCCTCAGTTTCCACCCTCCAGTATCACAACTAAAACCAGATATGAAGCTCTAACAGCTATAGATACCCATGAGCAACATCCACAAGGTGAAACCATACCTGCAGCACACAGTGGATACCGTAAGAAGAAATGACAAGTGCTCATAATGGGTGACCCTCTGTTGAGGGGCACTGAGGCGCCCATCTGCCGACCTGACAGTCACGAGAGGTGTGCTGCCTTCTGGGTGCTATGGTGTGAGATATTGCTGAGAGGGTGCCACAACTTGTCAAGACAACAGACTACTATCCCCTGCTGCTCTTTCATGTGGGCATGAATGACACCATGAGCCGGAACCTGGGTAGGATCAAGGAAGACTACAAAGCCCTGGGGGTGCAAGTGAAGAATATTGGTGCCCAAGTTATCTTTTCCTCCATTTTGCCAGTCAGAGGAAAGGGGGCAGCCAGAAATAGACGTATAACGGAAATCAAGTCTTGGCTTCGTGGCTGGTGCTATCGTGAGGGTTTTGGCTTGTATGACAATGGGACACTCTTTGAAGACTATAACCTGTTAGGGAGGGATGGGATCCACCTGTCTAGAAGAGGCAATGGAATCTTTGCAGCAGGCTGGCCAATGTGGTGAGGCGGGCTTTAAACTGAAGGACTTAGGGGTTGGGGTCCAGAGTGGTAATGCTTGTGCCATCGCTTCCAATGGGGGAATAAGCCAGGCCAATCAGAACAGTGAGAAAGGTTCATTAGCTGCCTCCCAAAATGGGAACCAAAAGGCCAACCACCTCAAGGGTGTGTATGGCTATGGTGGATCCTCTTGCGCCTCTCCTGGGAAACCTGCATGCTTGGCTACCTCTCTGAAATGCCTGTACACCAATGCACGCAGCATGGGGAATAAACAGGAAGAACTGGAGATCTATGTGCGGTCGCAGGGCCATGATCTCATTGCAATTACAGAGACATGGTGGGATAGCTCGCCTGACTGGAATGCTGTCATGGATGGCGACATACTTTTTAGGAAGGACAGGCCAGCAAGGCGAGGAGGTGGAGTTGCCCTTTATGTGAGAGAGCAACTGGAATGTATCAAGCTCTGCCTATGGGGTGGATGAAGAACGAGTTAAGAGCTTATGGGTAAGAATCAAGGGGCAGGCTAATATGGGTGACACTGTTGTAGGGGTTTACTACAGGCCACCTGATCAGGAAGAGGAAGTAGGTGAGGCCTTCTACAGACAGCTGAAAGTAGCCTCATGATCACAGGCCCTGGTTCTCATGGGGGACTTCAACCACCCTGATATCTGCTGGAAAGACAACACAGCTAGGCACCCACAGTCCAGGAGGTTCCTGCAGAGCGTTGACAATAACTTTTTGACACAGGTGGTGGAGGAGCCAACGTGGAGAGGTGTGCTGCTGGACCTTGTACTAACAAATAACGAAGGTCTGGTTGGAGATGTGAAGGTTGGGGGCAGCCTTGGCTGCAGTGACTATGAGATGGTGGAGTTCAGGATCCTGTGTGGAGGAAGCAGGGCAATAAGTAGGATCACAACCCTGGACTTCAGGAGAGCTGACTTTGGCCTCTTCAGGGACCTACTTGGGGGTATCCCATGGGATTGGGCCCTAGAAGGTAGGGCAGTCCAAGAGAGCTGGTCAATATTCAAGCATCACTTCCTCCAAGCTTGAGATTGGTGCATCCCTATGAGTAAGAAATCAAGCAAAGGGGGCAGGAGACCTGCATGGATGAGCAAGGAGCTTCTGGAAAAACTCAAGTGGAAGAAGGAAGTCTACGGAATGTGGGAAAAGGGACAGGCCACTTGGGAGGAATATAGGAAGGCTGTCAGAGTATGCAGGGATGTGACGAGGAAGGCTAAGGCCCGCTTGGAATTAAATCTGGCAAGGGACATCAAGGACAACAAGAAGGGCTTCTTCAAGTACATCAGCAGCAAAAGGAAGACTAGGGAAAATGTGGGCCTGCTGCTGAATGAGGAGGGTGCCCTGGTGATGGAGGATACAGAGAAGGCGGAGTTACTGAATGCCTTCTTTGCCTCAGTCTTTACTGCTAAGGCTGTCGTTCAGGAATCCCAGGCCCTGGAGGTAAGAGAGAAAGTCTGGAGAAAGGAAGACTTTCCCTTGGTTGAGGAGGATCGGGTTTGAGATCACTTAGGCAAACTGGACACCCGCAAATCTATGGGCCCCGATGGGATGCACCCACGAGTGTTGAGGGAGCTGGCAGATGTTATTGCCAAGCCACTCTCCATCATCTTTGAAAGGTCATGGAGAACAGGAGAGGTTCCTGAGGACTGGAGGAAAGCCAATGTCACTCCAGCCTTCAAAAAGGGCAAGAATTCTACCATAGACTGGCTTGGGTTGGAAGGGACCTTAAAGATCATCTAGTTCCAACCACCCTGCCACAGGCAGGGACACCTTCCACTAGACCAGGTTGCTCAAAGCCCCATCCAACCTGGCCTTGAACACTGCCAGGGAGGGGGCAGCCACAGCTTCTCTGGGCAACCTGTTCCAGGGTCTCACCACCCTCAAAGTAAAGAATTTCTTCCTAAGATCTAATCTCAATCTCCCCTCTTTCAGGTTAAAACCGTTCCCTCTCGTCCTATCACTCCATGCCCTTGTAAAAAGCTCCTCTCCTACTTTCCTGTAGCCCCTTCAGGTACTGGAAGGCTGCTAGAAGGTCTCCCCGGAGCCTTCTCTTCTCCAGGCTGAACAGCCCCAACTCTCTCAGCCTGTCTTCATCGGAGAGGTGCTCCAGCCCTCTGATCATCTTCGTGGCCTCCTCTGGACTCGCTCCAACAGCTCCCTGCCCTTCCTATGTTGGGGGCCCCAGAGCTGGATGCAATACTCCAGGTGGGGTCTCACGAGAGCAGAGTAGAGGGGCAGAATCCCCTCCCTCGACCTGCTGGCCACGCTGCTGGGGATGCAGCCCAGGACACAGTCGGCCTTCTGGGCTGCAAGCACACACTGCTGGCTCATGTTGAGCTTCTCATCAACCATCACCCCCAAGTCCTTCTCCTCAGGGCTGCTCTCAATCCATTCTCTGCCCAGCCTGTGTTTGTGCTTGGGATTGCCCCGACCCACATGCAGGACCTTGCTCTTGGCCTTGTTGAACTTCATGTGGTTCGCACAGGCCCAGCTCTCAAGCCTGTCCAGGTCCCTCTGGATGGCATCCCTTCCCTCCAGCGTGGCGACCGCACCACACAGCTTGGTGTCGTCGGCAAACTTGCTGAGGGCGCACTCAGTCCCACTGTCCATGTCGCCGACAAAGACGTTAAACAGCACTGGTTCCAATACCGACCCCTGAGGAACGCCACTCGTCACTGGTGTCCACTTGGGCATCGAGCCGTTGACTGCAGCTCTTTGAGAGCGACCATCCAGCCAATTCCTTATCCACCGAGTGGTCCATCCGTTGAGTCCATGTCTCTCCAATTTAGAGACAAGGATGTCATGTGGGACAGTGTCAAATGCTTTGCAGATGTCCAGGTACATGACATCACTTGCTCTTCCCCTATCCACCAGCACTGTAACCCCATCATAGAAGGCCACCAAATTTGTCAGGCACGAATTTCCCTTAGTGAAGCCATGTTGGCTGTCACCAATCACCTCCTTGATTTCCGTGTGCCTCAGTATAGTTTTCAGGAGGATCTGCTCCATGATCTTGCCAGGCACAGAGGTGAGACTGACTGGCCTGTAGTTCCCCGGGTCTTCCTTTTTTCCCTTCTTGAAGATGGGGGTTATGTTTCCCCTTTTCCAGTCAGTGAGGACTTCACCAGACTGCCATGACTTCTCAGAAGTGATGGATAGCGGCTTTGCGACTTCATCCACCAGTTCCCTCAGGACCCGTGGATGTACCTCATCAGGTCTCATGGACTTGTGCACCTTCAGGTTCCTTAGATGGTCTCCAACCTGATCTTTTCCTGCAGTGGGCGGTTCTTCATTCTCCTAGTCCCTGCCTCTGCCTTCTGCGACTTGGGTGGTGTGGCTAGAGCTCTTGCCGGTGAAGAATGAGGCAAAAAAAGTCGTTGAGTACCTCAGCCTTCTCCATATCCCGGGTAACCAGGTCTCCCGTTGCCTTCCGGAGAGGGCCCACGTTTTCCCTAGTCTTCCTTTTATCACTGACATACCTGTAGAAGCATTTCTTGTTGCCCTTGACGTCCCTGGCCAGGTTTAATTCCATCAGGCCTTTAGCTTTCCTAACCTGGTCCCTGGCTGCTCAGACAATTTCTCTGTATTCCTCCCAGGCTACCTGTCCTTGCTTCCACCCTCTGTAGGCTTCCTCCTTGTGCCTGAGTTTGTCCAGGAGCTCCTTGTTCATCCATGCGGGACTCCTGGTGTTTTTGCCTGCCTTCCTCTTTGTTGGGATCCATCGCTCCTGAGCTTGGGGGAGGTGATCCTTGAATATTAGCCAGCTTTCTTGGGCCCCTCTTCCCTCCAGGGCTTTATCCCAAGGGACTCTATGAACAGGTCCCTGAAGAGGCCAAAGTCTGCTCTCCTGAAGTCCAGGGTGGTGAGCTTGCTGTGCGCCCATCTCGCTGCCCTAAGGATCTTGAACTCATCCCTGGAGTGGAGTTCCAGAAGGAGGACCCAGGCAATTGCAGGCCGGTCAGCCTCACCTCCATCCCTGGAAAGGTGATGGAACAGCTCATTCTGGATGCCATGTCTAAGCATATGGAGGAAAAGAAGGTTATCAGGAGTAGTCAACATGGATCCAACAAGGGGAAATCATGCTTGACCAATCTGATAACCTTCTAACCTGGGGCCAGACTCTTCTCAGTGGTGCCCAGTGACAGGACAAGGGGCAACGGGCACAAGCTGAAACATGGGCAGTTCGATCTCAATATGAGGAAAAACTTCTTTACTGTGAGGGTGCCAGAGCACTGGCACAGGCTGCCCAGGGAGGGTGGGGAGTCTCCTTCTCTGGAGACATTCAAAACTCGCCTGGACACGACCCTGTTCAATGTGCTCTGGGTGACCCTGCTTTGGCAGGGGGTTGGACTGGATGATCTCCAGAGGTCCCTTCCAACCCTAACCGTTCTGTGATTTCTCAAGAAGTGAAGAGAGCTCAGAGGTCAGTACAAACAAGTTCAAAATCACAGTAACATCTAGATATAAAAACCTGATGAGATCAGAATGCTTACTGACAAAAACAGAAGCAAAACAATTGTTCCAGTAGTCTATTATACGGTGTATAATTGCTCTGCACCAATTACTACTGTTGAAATCATCAGGAAAATCAAGTGGTAGGGGGTAAAGGGAAACAGCAAGGGCCACTTTATAAAAAGTCAATATGTTTTAAAGCTATTTTTACAAGGGTTTAACTCTCTCTGTAACACCAGGATTTAGTGGCCTGCGTACCAAGGATCCAAGGACTCAGCTGCATAACCTTGACTCTGACTGCTGAGAGAGAGCTTGTGATGAAGTCTGTAGAGAGGTAAAGGTGATGTTGTTGGCAGATGTAGGATCGTTGAGTTGGGGACTGTTAGTAACTCAAGGAGTCAAGAGGGAAAGCACCAGCATGGTGTGTATGTATGTATGGTACATACCTTCCTAGTCAGCATTTAAATGAACACATACTTAAAGCAAAACAAATATACTCATTTCCTGGAAATTTTCATATACTTTCACTGTAATTGAAAAACAATGCTGAAGCGGCTTACCACCTCTGTTGATGTTTCTGCGTGTTCAGAAGCAACATGTTCTTGAAGAGATGTTTCCGTATAACCCATCTTTCCACAATAAGGACAAGTAAAGGACTGTGGCTGCTCTACAGAGAAAGCTTCTCCACCATAATATAAATCTGGAAAAAAGATGATGTTTTAGGAGGGGCTATTTTCAAGCAGCATAGCTCATTATTTTATTTATATAACCTCTTTATATATACACCTATGTGCATGTAATCACCGTCAAAAATCATTCATTATTTAATCAAAATAAACATTTTAATTCTGCACAAAGTGCATATACCAATATTATAAAGTTGTTCAATGACTCAACTTCCAAAAGAATAGACAAACTACACATTTTCACTATCAAACAATATAACTTTCTAATATTCAGGAAGAGCAAAGTCTGATGGTGCTGCCGAACCATCACTTTTCCCCCATCCTTGTTTTTACCATAGCTGAGCTTGTACTACAGATAAGATCACTGTAGATACACTGTGGTCTCACAGCCTTACTCGCAGCAAATCTATGTTAAATATCGTAATTTAAAATGCCTCAGTGACACCAACACTCCATGTGTTCATATTGGTGCCATATCTGAACCAGTGTTTAACAATAAGGGGAAATTGTACTGAAGCAAAAGGAGTGAGATGTTACAAATGACTTTCAATACTTCAGAACTTCTTGACTACCGAAGTAGCAGCCTCCCTTAAGCTGCTAATTTAGCAATTAACATGAGCCAAACCAATGATGAAAATTTAACAAACCATGCTAAATTCATACTGAATTGCATCACTCCAGGAAAAGTTTCCTTCACTGCTTATAGAGGAAGAGCACTATGATAATGCTTAGACTCAGAATGCTCTCTAAAGGGGACTTGATAGCATACTAAATTAGATTTCAAGCCTAAGGGTATTTGGAAACTATAGTGTTTCCTAAAGGAAATGGCTTTAGGACATGTGACAATCTCAAGGGGAAGAAAAAGAACAATTTTACTTCATCAATCACAGAGCTAGCACATTCTTCTCTCTGGTTGCAAACCTCTTGGCACCCATTCAGAAATACACTAGCATTCCTCAGACAAAACCAGTATTTCAAGTAGCCGATTCAGAACTAAATGTAACAATTTGCCCTTGTATACCGAGGAGATATACTACTTTAAGAAGGTACACAGAAGACAGAGAAATTTTAATAACACTTATTTTCATACAAGTGCAACTTCATTTCACTTTAATATACGTAAACTAAAAATGTTGACATCAAACAAGTAATATGCTGATTTAACAATAATATTTGAACTAAAAATTTGAAGAAATTGAATGCTGACAAGTTTTTTGACCCCTCTCTTTTTTTTTCTTTTCCTGCCTTTTTTTTTTTGAGATGGTACTTTAACACTGATCAATAAACTTCATTAATCAGAACAGTATTACCCTTAAAGCTACTGCATCTTCCATTTTGCTTCACATTTTCTAGCTAAACAGCTTCCCAAGCCCACTGGCTAGATACACTGCTAACAGCATAAAGAAACAATGCCTATAATAATATATGATAATATAGCTACATCATTTATATAGAATCAGAGAATAACTGGGGTTAGAAAGGACCTCTGGAGATCATCCAGTCCAACCCCCTGCCAAAGCAGGGTCACCCAGAGCACATTGAACAGGGTCGTGTCCAGGCGAGTTTTGAATGTCTCCAGAGAAGGAGACTCCCCACCCTCCCTGGGCAGCCTGTGCCAGTGCTCTGGCACCCTCACAGTAAAGAAGTTTTTCCTCATATTGAGATCGAACTGCCCATGTTTCAGCTTGTGCCCGTTGCCCCTTGTCCTGTCACTGGGCACCACTGAGAAGAGTCTGGCCCCATCCTCTTCACACCCGCCCCTAAGATATCTGTAAGCATTAAGAAGATCCCCCCTCAGTCTTCTCCAGGCTAAACAGACCCAGCTCCCTCAGCCTCTCCTCATAAGAGAGATGCTCCAGTCCTCTGACCATCTTTGTAGCCCTTCGCTGGACTCTCTCCAGTAGTTCCTTGTCTTTCTTGAACTGAGGGGCCCAGAACTGGACACAGTACTCCAGGTGTGGCCTCACCAGGGCCATGTAGAGGGGCAGGATAACCTCCCTTGACCTGCTGGCCACACTCTTCCTAATGCACCCCAGGATACCATTGGCCTTCTTGGCCACAAGAGCACATTGCTGGCTCATGGTGAACTTGTCCACCAGGACTCCTAGGTCCTTCTCTGCAGAGCTGCTTTCCAGCAGGTCAACCCCAACCCGTACTGGTGCGTGGGGTTATTCCTCCCTAGGTGCAGGACCCTGCACTTGCTTTTGTTGAACTTCATGAGGTTCCTCTCTGCCCAGCTCTCCAGCCTGTCCAGGTCTTGCTGAATGGCAGCACAGCCTTCTGGTGTATCGGCCACCCCTCCCAGTTTTGTGTCATCAGCAAACTTGCTGAGGGCACGCTCTGTCCCTTCATCCAGGTCATTGATCAATAAGGTGAACAAGACTGGACCCAGTACTGACCCCTGGGGAACACCACTAGCTACAGGCCTCCAACTACACTGTGCTGCTGATCACAACCCTCTGAGCTCTGCCATTCATCCAGTTCTCAGTCCACCTCACTGTCCACTCCTCTAACCCACACTTTCTGAGCTTTCCTATGAGGATGTTGTGGGAGACAGTGTCAAAAGCCTTGCTGAAGTCAAGGTAGATAACATCCACTGCCCTCCCCTCATCTACCCAGCTGGTCATGTCCTCATAGAAGGTTATCAGATTGGTCAAGCATGATTTCCCCTTGTTGGATCCATGTTGACTACTCCTGATAACCTTCTTTTCCTCCATATGCTTAGACATGGCATCCAGAATGAGCTGTTCCATCACCTTTCCAGGGATGGAGGTGAGGCTGACCGGCCTGCAATTGCCTGGGTCCTCCTTCTGGAACTCCACTCCAGGGATGAGTTCAAGATCCTTAGGGCAGCGAGATGGGCGCACAGCAAGCTCACCACCCTGGACTTCAGGAGAGCAGACTTTGGCCTCTTCAGGGACCTGTTCATAGAGTCCCTTGGGATAAAGCCCTGGAGGGAAGAGGGGCCCAAGAAAGCTGGCTAATATTCAAGGATCACCTCCCCCAAGCTCAGGAGCGATGGATCCCAACAAAGAGGAAGGCAGGCAAAAACACCAGGAGTCCCGCATGGATGAACAAGGAGCTCCTGGACAAACTCAGGCACAAGGAGGAAGCCTACAGAGGGTGGAAGCAAGGACAGGTAGCCTGGGAGGAATACAGAGAAATTGTCTGAGCAGCCAGGGACCAGGTTAGGAAAGCTAAAGGCCTGATGGAATTAAACCTGGCCAGGGACGTCAAGGGCAACAAGAAATGCTTCTACAGGTATGTCAGTGATAAAAGGAAGACTAGGGAAAACGTGGGCCCTCTCCGGAAGGCAACGGGAGACCTGGTTACCCGGGATATGGAGAAGGCTGAGGTACTCAACGACTTTTTTTGCCTCATTCTTCACCGGCAAGAGCTCTAGCCACACCACCCAAGTCGCAGAAGGCAGAGGCAGGGACTAGGAGAATGAAGAACCGCCCACTGCAGGAAAAGATCAGGTTGCAGACCATCTAAGGAACCTGAAGGTGCACAAGTCCATGAGACCTGATGAGGTACATCCACGGGTCCTGAGGGAACTGGTGGATGAAGTCGCAAAGCCGCTATCCATCACTTCTGAGAAGTCATGGCAGTCTGGTGAAGTCCTCACTGACTGGAAAAGGGGAAACATAACCCCCATCTTCAAGAAGGGAAAAAAGGAAGACCCGGGGAACTACAGGCCAGTCAGTCTCACCTCTGTGCCTGGCAAGATCATGGAGCAGATCCTCCTGAAAACTATACTGAGGCACACGGAAATCAAGGAGGTGATTGGTGACAGCCAACATGGCTTCACTAAGGGAAATTCGTGCCTGACAAATTTGGTGGCCTTCTATGATGGGGTTACAGTGCTGGTGGATAGGGGAAGAGCAAGTGATGTCATGTACCTGGACATCTGCAAAGCATTTGACACTGTCCCACATGACATCCTTGTCTCTAAATTGGAGAGACATGGACTCAACGGATGGACCACTCGGTGGATAAGGAATTGGCTGGATGGTCGCTCTCAAAGAGCTGCAGTCAACGGCTCGATGCCCAAGTGGACACCAGTGACGAGTGGCGTTCCTCAGGGGTCGGTATTGGAACCAGTGCTGTTTAACGTCTTTGTCGGCGACATGGACAGTGGGACTGAGTGCGCCCTCAGCAAGTTTGCCGACGACACCAAGCTGTGTGGTGCGGTCGCCACGCTGGAGGGAAGGGATGCCATCCAGAGGGACCTGGACAGGCTTGAGAGCTGGGCCTGTGCGAACCACATGAAGTTCAACAAGGCCAAGAGCAAGGTCCTGCATGTGGGTCGGGGCAATCCCAAGCACAAACACAGGCTGGGCAGAGAATGGATTGAGAGCAGCCCTGAGGAGAAGGACTTGGGGGTGATGGTTGATGAGAAGCTCAACATGAGCCAGCAGTGTGTGCTTGCAGCCCAGAAGGCCGACTGTGTCCTGGGCTGCATCCCCAGCAGCGTGGCCAGCAGGTCGAGGGAGGGGATTCTGCCCCTCTACTCTGCTCTCGTGAGACCCCACCTGGAGTATTGCATCCAGCTCTGGGGCCCCCAACATAGGAAGGGCAGGGAGCTGTTGGAGCGAGTCCAGAGGAGGCCACGAAGATGATCAGAGGGCTGGAGCACCTCTCCGATGAAGACAGGCTGAGAGAGTTGGGGCTGTTCAGCCTGGAGAAGAGAAGGCTCCGGGGAGACCTTCTAGCAGCCTTCCAGTACCTGAAGGGGCTACAGGAAAGTAGGAGAGGAGCTTTTTACAAGGGCATGGAGTGATAGGACGAGAGGGAACGGTTTTAACCTGAAAGAGGGGAGATTGAGATTAGATCTTAGGAAGAAATTCTTTACTTTGAGGGTGGTGAGACCCTGGAACAGGTTGCCCAGAGAAGCTGTGGCTGCCCCCTCCCTGGCAGTGTTCAAGGCCAGGTTGGATGGGGCTTTGAGCAACCTGGTCTAGTGGAAGGTGTCCCTGCCTGTGGCAGGGTGGTTGGAACTAGATGATCTTTAAGGTCCCTTCCAACCCAAGCCAGTCTATGGTAGAATTCTTGCCCTTTTTGAAGGCTGGAGTGACATTGGCTTTCCTCCAGTCCTCAGGAACCTCTCCTGTTCTCCATGACCTTTCAAAGATGATGGAGAGTGGCTTGGCAATAACATCTGCCAGCTCCCTCAACACTCGTGGGTGCATCCCATCGGGGCCCATAGATTTGCGGGTGTCCAGTTTGCCTAAGTGATCTCAAACCCGATCCTCCTCAACCAAGGGAAAGTCTTCCTTTCTCCAGACTTTCTCTCTTACCTCCAGGGCCTGGGATTCCTGAACGACAGCCTTAGCAGTAAAGACTGGAGCAAAGAAGGCATTCAGTAACTCCGCCTTCTCTGTATCCTCCCTCACCAGGGCACCCTCCTCATTCAGCAGCAGGCCCACATTTTCCCTAGTCTTCCTTTTGCTGCTGATGTACTTGAAGAAGCCCTTCTTGTTGTCCTTGATGTCCCTTGCCAGATTTAATTCCAAGCGGGCCTTAGCCTTCCTCGTCACATCCCTGCATACTCTGACAGCCTTCCTATATTCCTCCCAAGTGGCCTGTCCCTTTTCCCACATTCCGTAGACTTCCTTCTTCCACTTGAGTTTTTCCAGAAGCTCCTTGCTCATCCATGCAGGTCTCCTGCCCCCTTTGCTTGATTTCTTACTCATAGGGATGCACCAATCTCAAGCTTGGAGGAAGTGATGCTTGAATATTGACCAGCTCTCTTGGACTGCCCTACCTTCTAGGGCCCAATCCCATGGGATACCCCCAAGTAGGTCCCTGAAGAGGCCAAAGTCAGCTCTCCTGAAGTCCAGGGTTGTGATCCTACTTATTGCCCTGCTTCCTCCACACAGGATCCTGAACTCCACCATCTCATAGTCACTGCAGCCAAGGCTGCCCCCAACCTTCACATCTCCAACCAGACCTTCGTTATTTGTTAGTACAAGGTCCAGCAGCACACCTCTCCACGTTGGCTCCTCCACCACCTGTGTCAAAAAGTTATTGTCAACGCTCTGCAGGAACCTCCTGGACTGTGGGTGCCTAGCTGTGTTGTCTTTCCAGCAGATATCAGGGTGGTTGAAGTCCCCCATGAGAACCAGGGCCTGTGATCATGAGGCTACTTTCAGCTGTCTGTAGAAGGCCTCACCTACTTCCTCTTCCTGATCAGGTGGCCTGTAGTAAACCCCTACAACAGTGTCACCCATATTAGCCTGCCCCTTGATTCTTACCCATAAGCTCTTAACTCGTTCTTCATCCACCCCATAGGCAGAGCTTGATACATTCCAGTTGCTCTCTCACATAAAGGGCAACTCCACCTCCTCGCCTTGCTGGCCTGTCCTTCCTAAAAAGTACGTCGCCATCCATGACAGCATTCCAGTCAGGCGAGCTATCCCACCATGTCTCTGTAATTGCAATGAGATCATGGCCCTGCGACCGCACATAGATCTCCAGTTCTTCCTGTTTATTCCCCATGCTGCGTGCATTGGTGTACAGGCATTTCAGAGAGGTAGCCAAGCATGCAGGTTTCCCAGGAGAGGCGCAAGAGGATCCACCATAGCCATACACACCCTTGAGGTGGTTGGCCTTCTGGAGAGAACTATATATAGTTTTATATATATAGTCTATATAGATATATATAGACTAACATTTTGTCAATCACCATTTTTTGTCCTGTGCTACTGGAGTGATCTTATCTTAACAACTATAACTTCTATTCACCTTATTTAGAACTCTCTAACAGAAACCTCCCTTTTCAATAAAAATGCAGCCCAAGAGTCACGTTTGCTAGAGTAAAATATAAGTTTGGCAGAGTCTGGAGAAAGTTGCCAATTGCTTCCATATAGTGCATCAATATTTCAACTTTTGAAATATCTGAGAGTATAGCTACGTCCAGTAGCAAGAAACAGCACATTCTCTGTTTTTCTTCATACAAATTCATCAGTTTCTCAGGGTTCAGCTACAGAGCTAAGTAGTGCTTGCTAGGCTAACTACTTGAGAATCAGAAACACTCTTCTAGGTCTGACAGAGACCCCATGGCAGGGATTCAGTTAATTCATTCAGCAGTAGCTGGACATTCTTTTGTTGATACCACATACCACAGCCATGAACACACACAGGTGATGATGCAGATTAGAAAGGATTTAATTTGATGCGCAGCTGTCAATACCTAACACTGCCAACACAGCTGTCACTACTTGACTTAGCAAGACATGTAAGACTAAATGGATCATCTTCTAATATTTTAAGACTGGTAAAGACTCAAGCTGAATTCTAGTCAATCTATCTGGACCTCAGACTTGGAATTTTTAAGCTTAACTTTATGTAAGCAGCTCACATTTTTGCAAAAGGTAGCTGGAGGGTTTTCATCTCGTACCCTATAAGCACCTGAGCTGAACATACACTGGGGACTTAAACAGAAGTAACACAATATAACTTCTTAATACAATTTTCCAAGAAAATCATATTCGTTTCTTCGCCTAGTCTAACCCCTTGAAAATGGCAGGGATAGTGAGGAAACAACATGCTTCCACATAATACAAATCGTAAAGCATCTTAAGAGCTTAGAATGTAGAGTTTGTTGCTCACTGCCAGCAATTCTTTTTCAGGAACACCAAAACTGGGAAGTCTGCTCTGAACTTCTATGCTGTTCTAGCAAAAAGTATAATTTCTACAGAGACTACTAGATACGCACATCCCTATTCTTTAAATAGACCTGCAATGCTGTTCTGTCCTTTGCTATGACAGCATTTTAAAGTTTATGTCTAACAAGAATCTTTTCCCAGCATCACTCTAGGAACTGAAGAACAATACAACTGTCCCCATTCAGAATTCCACCTTCCTCATTCAGAAGATATACTAGATTGCACATTGACTTACAGAAGTGAGCCAACTAGGCTCAAACACAAACACGGGTGAAGCTGGAAGTCACTAGTGCTTCTTATTCATTTCCAACATTCTCACATGAGTTCCTATAGTGGTCCAAGTCTCTGGAAATTCAAGGCCATGACTAAAGCTCCTCCAGGAACCTCTCATTAGTATATATTTCACAGCATTTTAAGGCTCCTAAACACTATAATAATTGACCAGGTGTGGCAGGTTGACCTTGTCTGGTCACCGAGTGCCCACCAAGCTGCTCTCACTCTCCCCCTCCTCAACAGGACATAGGGAGGAAATAAGATGGAAAAGCTTGTGGGTCGAGATAAAGACAGGGAGATTGCTTACCAGTTATTGTCACGGGCAAAACAGACTCTTACTTGGGGAAATTAACTTAATTTATTGCCAATTAAAATTAGAGTAGGATGGTAAGGAACAAAGACAAAACTAAAAACACATTCCTCCCCACCCTCCTCCTCTTCCCAGGCTCAACTTCACTCATGATTCTTGTTCCTCCTTCCCCCCCAAGCGGCACAGGTGGATGGGGAACAGGGGGTTGCGGTCAGTTCATAACGCTTCATCTCTGCTGCTAATTCCTCCTCATGCTCTTCTCCTGCTCCAGTGTCGGGTCCCTCCCGCAGGATTCAGTCCTTCATTAACTGCTCCAACATGGGTCCTTTCCACAGGGTACAGTCCTTTAGGAACAGACTGCTCCACCACGGGTGCCCCATGGGCCACAGATCCTGCCAGAAAAACCTGCTCCTACATAGGCTCTTCTCCATGAGCCGCAGTTCCTGCCAGGAGCCTGCTCTGGTGTGTGGTCCTCAACAGGCTGCAGGGGAACCTCTGCTCTGGCACCTAGAGTACCTCATCCCCCTCCTTCTTCACCGACCTTGGTGTCTGCAGGGTTGTTTCTCTCACTCTTCTCTCACAGCTGCTGCACCATGCTTTTTACCCTTTCTTAAATATGTTATCACAGAGGCACCACCGGCACTGCTGATTGGATCAGCTTTGGTCAGTGGTGGGTCTGCCTCTGAGCCAGCTGGAACTGACTCTGTCCTACATGGGGGCAGCTTCTGGTGTCTTGTCACAGAAGGCACCCCTGCAGCACCACCCCCACTCCCTCCCAAATCCTGGTGTATTGGGTTTACATGGCAAGCATTCCTCCGGAGTTCTGCAACTGCACACTAATTTCATTAGATGTCCAAGCTATCCCTGACACCTAGGAGAATCTACTTGGTTCGTTGCCCCATCACAAACCAGAACCTGAACAAGGTTTCAAGAACAGATTACCAGTACAGTCTCCACAGGTTTCTATATAGAGACAATACTGCCTACTGGGTAGCATGCTGAATGGAACTAGAGATACTTAGGTCCTTCCCTTAGGTCCATCTTCCCATCTTCATCATCAACTACAGACGGATCTTGAACAAATAATTCCTATGACACATCTTTCCTCCCCCATCTTTAAAAGGGTGGAAGGGATACTGACCTCCTCTGAACTTTCAGTTTTGCAATTAAAAAAAAAAACAGACTCCTGCCTCCTCTTTATCACAAAATAAAGTGTTCACCATCTTGGCTACTGTCCACTCCCCAACTCCATCAACTAGTAACAACCACAATGAGTTTATTCCCATTAAAACAGTCTTCACACATGCATAACTGCATTTTTTATTCAAATCTGACTGCAAGCAATAATTCTGAATTTTGCCAATGGAAAAGTATAATAGAAATCACACATCTACCTCCATTAACAGTCTTCCATTCTATGTTTTTACTTCAGGTGTTTTCCTCCCAGTGTTCTTTATTCTTATGTTTCCCACTCATACTTCCATAGATAGCAAATGACATCTCTGTCCAGTTCAAACTTTTTTTAATTTAGTTTTATACTGCTGATGTTTCCCTTCAGGATATTTTCTTTTAACCTTCTTGTACATCTTTGCTTCATAATTTTTAGTTTCACTAGAACAGCTAACCTGACAACTCTGAAACAAGTTTAGATTAACTCCAGCATTAATTATATTTTTTCCTTATCTAATAAATTCCTCTATGTTCCTCTAAGTCACATGATCTCCTTATTTATAAAATACCCTTTAAAAAGTTATTACACTTTTTCTAGGCATCTGATTTTTTACCACACTGTACATACTCTTTCTTACCTTACAATCCATGCAGGACTGTAATACAAAGCATAAATATTTTCAGAATGACATCATAAACCTTCCTAAAGCCTAAGCAGAAAGACATTTATAAACATTCTTTATTTTACTCTGCTGCATAAATCAAAAAAAGTGACTTATATTTTGGTGTTCTCTGCCATTAGCCCTTCTTGCGGTTCAGAAAACAGTGACATGCTTTTCTCTCATGCTGTTCCAGGTTTAATAAAACAAGAAGTCTCATTGAAGGGCCGTGCTTCAGCATTTTCTTCTCCTTTTACTAACACTGGTTCTAAGGGAACAGTGTTCAAGTATTAAGCCACATGAAAATGCTAGAAGAATATATTTTTAATTCTTCTTATAGAAGCTATAGAAACAGAAATGTCTCCTATACTCCAAAGAAACAAAAAAATTTTGAAGTAGTCCTAAAAATCTTTTGGATCAGCCCCCCTCCCTACTTCACTGCAAAGTTTCTTCCACCTTCCTGGCTTGATTCATGTCCTGGTTTGGCCTAAACCAGGCCAATTTTCCTTTCAGTGATTTTTCCTTTCAGCTCAGTCTCCTCTAAGTAACTGCACTCTCTGAAGCTAACTGCATGTTTTGTAGACAGTGTCTGCTTCCAGGGCTGATAACGCTCGAGGTTTGTAGTTATTGCTGAGGCACCGGTAGGGATGTTATGCAGAAAGGCTCTTGCTGGACTTATTCTTAGAGAAACCAAGGTCACTGCTAAATTCCTCCCTGCTTACGAGTGAAGAGCCGCAGGGGGGTCGCACCTGCAGGGAGGAGGGGACAGGGCAGGTGACCTAAAATTGACCAATGAGGTGTTCCATCCCCTACACGTCATTCTCAGTATAAAGCAGGGGGATCAGGATGGCCACCCTCTCTTCTTCCATGGCCAGCATCCCAAGAGGACTCTGTCCATTTTTCTCCTGCCCTCGATCCCAATCCGTGCATTCCTGAATCCAGTTCCTGTCTGCTGCTGAGTCCAGTCCAGGCCTTCCCGGAGCCTGCCCTGCAGCGCCAGCAGTGTTGTGCTCGTCATCAGGGGAGCTCGATCTTGGTTTTGTATAGATTTAATTATTTCCATTACTATACTCTTCTTTCATTGTTATTGTGAAAACTGTTTGAACTTTCCAACCTGTCTCTCTCCCTTTTGTCTTTTCCTTCCCCTTCCAGGGGAAGGAAAGGGTTAATAGAGAGCATCTGCCATCCATTTAATAGCCAGCCCAGCTTTAAACGTTGAAAATTCTTCATGCAGATTTAGAATAGAATGGACTATTTCAGTTGGAAGGGACCTACAACAATCATCTAGTCCAACTGCCTGACCAAAAGTTAAAGCATATTATTAAGGGCATTGTCCAAATGCCTCTTAAACTCTGACAGGCATGGAGCATCGACCACCTCTCTAGGAAGCCTGTTCCAGTGTTTGACCACCCTCTAGGTAAAGAAATGCTTCCTAATGTCAAGTCTGAACCTCCCTTGATGCAGCTTTGACCCATACCCACGCGTCCTGTCACTGGATACCGGGCAGAAGAGATCAGCACCTCCCTCTCCGCTTCCCCTCCTCAGGAAGCTGCAGAGAGCAATGAGGTCGCCCCTCAGCCTCCTTTTCTCCAAACTAGACAAACCCAGAGTCCTTAGCCGCTCCTCATAGGACATGCCTTCCAGCCCTTCCACCAGCTTCGTTGCCCTCCCCTGGATGCATTCAAGGACCTTCACATCCTTCTTAAATCGTGGGGCCCAGAACTGCACACAGTACTCAAGGTGAAGCTGCACCAACGCTGAATACAGCAGGATAATCACCTCTTTTGACCGGCCGGTTATAATGTGTTTGATGCACCCCAGGATGTGGTTCACCCTCTTGGCTGCCAGGGCACACTGCTGGCTCGCACTGAGCCTGCTGCCAACCAGCACCCCCAGATCCCTTTCTGCAGGGCTGCTCTCCAGCCACTCCTCTCCCAGTTTATACTTGTGCCTGGCGTTACTCCATCCCAGGTGCAGAATCTGGCACTTGTTCTTGTTAAATTTCATGCCGTTAATCATAGCCCAATGCTCCAATCTATCTAGGTCCCTCTGCAAGGCCTCTTGTCCCTCGAGAGAGTCAACAGCACCTCCCAGTTTAGTATCATCAGCAAACTTGCTAATGGTGCATTCAACTCCTGCATCCAGATCATTGATAAATATATGGAACAGAACTGGCCCTAGAACTGAGCCCTGAGGAACACCACTGGTGACTGGTCGCCATCCAGATGTAGCCCCAGTCAGTACAACCCTTTGAGCCCTGCCCTTCAGGCAGTTCTTCAGCCAGCGCACCATGAACCTGATCAACCCACAGTTGGACAACTTGTCCAGAAGGATGCTGTGAGGGACGGTACCAAAAGCCTTACTAAAATCCAGAAAAACTATATCCACCGCCTTCCCTTCATCCACTAGGCGGGTGACCTTATCATAGAAAGATATCAAATTAATTAGACAGGACTTTCCCTTTGTGACCCCATGTTGACTGTGCCTGATGATTGCATTGCTCTTTAAATGCCTTTCAATAGCACCCAGCATGATCTTCTCCATAATTTTTCCAGGAACTGAGGTTAGACTAACAGGTCTGCAGTTTCCTGGGCCTTCCCTCACCCCCTTCTTGTAAAGTGGAATAACATTGGCTAGCTTCCAGTCAGCAGGGACCTCCCCAGACTCCCAAGGCCTTTGGTAGATGATCGAGAGGGGTCCTGCTGTAACATCCGCTAGCTCCTTCAGTACTCTGGGATGAATCCCATCAGGCCCCATGGACTTGTGAACATTCCGCTGATACAGCTGGTCCCTTACAATTTCAGTGTCCACAAATGGAAAGTCACTGTTCCCGCAGTCGTGGTCCTCCAACTTAGAGGACCAGGCAGCCCAAGGTCTATCAGTATTATTAAAGACTGAGGCAAAAAAAAGGCATTGAATGCCTCCGCTTTTTCTTCATCCCTATTTGTCACGTGACCATCTTCAACAAGTATCGGTCCAATGTTTTCCTTAGACCTCCTCTTGCTAGTAATGTACTTAAAAAAGCCTTTCTTGCTGTCTCACACAACACTGGCCAGTTTCAACTCTAGTTCAGCTTTGGCCTTTCGTGCCTTCTCCCTGCATATGCGAACTACGACTCTGTAATCTTCCTGCGAAGCCTGACCTTGCTTCCAGAGATCATGCAATTTCTCTTTCCTCTTGAGCTCCACGAGGAGTCCCCTGTTCAGCCAAGCTGGTCTTCTGCCCCGCTTGCTTGACTTTCGACACAAGGGGATTGCCTGCTCCTGTGCTTTTAAAAGGTGGTTCTTAAAGACTGACTGGCACTCCTGGACTCCGAAGCCCTCAAAGGCAAATTCCCAGGGGACTCTGCTAAGTAGCTCCCCGAGTAGCTTAAAGTTTGCTCCCTTGAAATCCAGGGTAGCAACTCTGCTGACCTTTTTTCTCACTACACCAAAAATTTTGAACTCAACTATTTTGCGATCACTGTGGCCAAGACAGCCACCTACCATCACATCTCCCACGAGTCCTTCTCTATTCACAAACAACAAGCCTAGGAGGGCATCTTTCCTAGTCGGTCACTGAGTACTTGTGACAAGAAGTTATCTCCCACAAACTTCAGGAATTTCCCAGACTTGCTTGTCACAGCAGTATGGTATTCCCAGTTGATGTCTGCGAAGTTGGAATCTCCCGTAAGGACAGGTGGCTACCGATCCAGAGATTCCTCCTAATTGCCTACAGAGTAACTCATCGGTGCTATCGCCCTGGCTGGGCAGTAGACACCCACTACAACATCTGCTTTGTTTTCCATCCCCCTAATCCTCACCCAGAGGCTCTCAACCTCATCATCACTAACTGTAAGGGCTGTACGGTCAAACCTCTCCCTTACATACAGTGCGACACCTCTGCCTCGCCTGCCCTGCCTATCCCTCCTGAACAGCCTGTAGCCCTCCATCCCAGCACTCCAGTCATGGGACTCATTCCACCAAGTCTCACTAATACCAATGACATCATAGTGCTGGGAACTGACCAATGCCTTCCAGTTCATCCTGCTTCTTTCTCATACCCCGTGTGTTGGTGTACAAGTGTTTCAGGTGTGCTCCTAAGCCCTCTGTGCTCCCTGGAGCAGCGTAAATGCTCCCATTAGCATTGCCATCCTCAGGCAATGCCATGCCAACCCTTGGCTTACCTTCAGCTGTCCTGTTGGTATCCTCTTCCCCCATCGATTCTAGTTTAAAGCCCTCTCAATCAGTCCTGCCAGTTTACGAGCAAAGAAGTTTTCCCCCATCGGGACAGGTGGATCCCGTCAGGCCCCAGCATACCTTGTGCCTCGAAGACTCACACTTCCATGGTTATAAAAACCAAAGCTCTGGCAGAGGCACCAGTCCTGGAGCCAGGTATTGATGTCTTGGGCACGCTTGCTTCTTCCAAAGTCTCTCCCCATTACTGGGAGGATTGAGGAAAACACTGCCTGCGCTCCTGAACCTTTTAGCATTCTTCCCAGGGCCCCGCAATCTCTTTTGATCAACTTTGGACATCTTGTTGCAACATCTGAGGTTCTTGTTGCTCCTGAGGAACCTGAGGTTTCCCCGGTTCGGGAAAGCCCCCCGTGCACCGTGCTAGAGCACTCTGCTGCGGATCGTGCTAGCACCAGAGCTGCTCGCCTCAGCAACTGAGAAGTCTCACAATCGCTAGCCCTTGTTCTCGTGGGGGGCTTCAACTTACCGGATGTCTGCTGGACATACAATATAGCAGAGAGGGAACAGTCTCGGAGGTTCCTGGAGTGTGTGGGAGATAATAACTTCCTGACACAGCTGGTGAGTGAGCCAACTAGGAAGGCGCCCCGCTGGACCTCTTGTTTGTGAACAGAGAGGGACTTGTGGGTGATGTGATGGATGGAGGACGTCTTGGGCATAGCAATCACGAAATGGTGGAGTTTTCAATTCTTGGAGAAGTAAGGAGGGGGGTCAGCAGAACTGCTACCTTGGACTTCCAGAGGGCAGACTTTGGCCTGGTTAGGAGCCTGATTGACAGAGACCCTTGGGAGGCAGTCCTGAAGGGCAAAGGAGTCCAGGAAGGCTGGACACTCTTCAAGAAAGAAATCTTAAAGGCGCAGGAGCAGGTCGTCCCCATGTGCCGAAAGACGAGCTGGCAGGGAAGAGGACCGGCCTGGCTGAACAGAGAGCTTTGGCTGGAACTCAGGAAAAAAAAGGAGAGTTTATGACCTTTGGAAGAAGGGGCAGGTGACTCAGGAGGACTACAAGGATGTCGTGAGGCTTTGCAGGGAGAAAATTAGAAGGGCCAAAGCCCAACTAGAACTTAATCTGGCCACTGCCGTAAAAGACAATAAAAAATGTTTCTATAAATACATCAGCAACAAGAGGAGGGCCAAGGAGAATCTCCATCCTTTATTGGATGCGAGGGGGGAACATAGTGACAAAGGCTGAGGAAAAGGCTGAGGTGCTTAATGCCTTCGTTGCCTCAATCTTTAGTAGTAAGACTACTGTTCTCTGGGCACCCAGCCCCCTGAGCTGGAGGACAGGGACGGGGAGCAGAGTGAAGCCCCCATAATCCAAGAGGAAATGGTTAGTGACCTGCTACACCACTTTGACACACACAAGTCTATGGGGCCGGATGGGATCCACCCAAGGGTTCTGAGGGAGCTGGCAGAAGTGCTCACCGAGCCACTTTCCATCTATCAGCAGTCCTGGCTAACCGGGGAAGGTCATGGAGCAGATCATCTTGAGTGCCATCACGCGGCACGTACAGGACAACCAGGCGATCAGGCCCAGTCAGCATGGGTTTATGAAAGGCAGGTCCTGCTTGACTAACCTGATCTCCTTCTGTGACAAGGTGACCTGCTTACTGGATGAGGGACAGGCTGTGGATGTTGTCTACCTGGACTTTAGTAAAGCCTTTGACACCATTTCCCACAGCATCCTCCTGGAGACACTGGCTGCTTATGGCTTGGATGGGCGTACGCTTTGCTGGGTAAAAAACTGGCTGGATGGCCAGGCCCAAAGAGTTGTGGTGAATGGAGTTAAATCCAGTTGGCGGCCAGTCACAAGTGGTGTTCCCCAGGGCTGAGTATTGGGGCCAGTTCTCTTCAATATCTTTATCAATGCTCTGGACGAGGGGATCGAGTGCACCCTCAGTAAGTTCACAGACGACACCAAGTTGGGCAGGAGTGCTGATCTGCTGGAGGGTAGGAAGGCTCTGCAGAGGGATCTGGACAGGCTGGATCGATGTGTCAAGGCCAACTGTATGAGCTTCAACAAGGATAAGTGCCAGGTCCTGCACTTGGGGCACAACAACCCCCCGCACCGCTACAGGCTGGGGGAAGAGTGGCTGGAAAGCTGCCTGGGGGAAAAGGACCTGGGAGTGTTGGTCGATGGCCGGCTGAACATGAGCCAGCAGTGTGCCCAGGTGGCCAAGAAGGCCAACAGCATCCTGGCTTGTATCAGAAATAGTGTGGCCAGCAGGACTAGGGAAGTGATCGTCCCCCTGTACTCGGCACTGGTGAGGCCGCACCTTGAATACTGTGTTCAGTTTTGGGCCCCGCACTTCAAGAAAGACCTTGAGGTGCTGGAGTCCAAAGAAGGGCAACAAAGCTGGTGAAGGGTCTAGAGCACAAGTCTTATGAGGAGCAGCTGAGGGAACTGGGGTAGTTTAGTCAGGAGAAAAGGAGGCTCAGGGGAGACCTTATCGCTCTCTACAACTACGTGAAAGGAGGTTGTAGCGAGGCGGGTATCAGTCTCTTCTCCCAAGTAACAAGCGATAGGACAAGAGGAAACGGCCTCAAGTTGCACCAGGGGAGGTTTAGATTGGATATCAGGAAAAATTTCTTCACTGAAAGGGTTATCAAGCAGTAGAACAGGCTGCCCAGGGAAGTGGTGGAGTCACCATCCCTGGAGGGATTTAAAAGATGAATAGATGTGGTGCTGAGGGACATGGTTTAGTGGTGGACTTGGTAGTGTTAGATTAATGGTTGGACTCAATGATCTTAAAGGTCCTTTCCAACCAAAACGATTCTATGATTCTATGACAAATGAATCCCATCAGGCCCCAGCATACCTCGTGTCTTGAATGCTCTTCCATGATTTAAAATCCCAAAGTTTTGGCATAGATACCAGTCCTGGAGCCAGGTATTGATATCCTGGGCTCACCTGTTTCTGCTGAGGTCTCCCCCCATTACTGGGAGGACTGAGGAAAACACTACCTGTGCTCCCAAATTTTTTAGCATTCTTCCCAGGGCTCTGAAGTCTCTTTTGATTGACCTCAGACTTTTTCTTGTGACATCATTTGTACCCATGTGAAAGAGCAAGAATGGACAGTAGTCTGAAGGTTGAACTAGGCTCTTCAGTCTTGTGGTGACGTCCATGATTCAGGCCCCAGGGAGGCAGCGAACTTCCCTGAAAAGAGGGTCCGGTCTGCAAATGGGTGCTTCCGTTCTGCACAGGAGGGAATCACCGATGACCATAACTCATCATTGTTTCTTCTCAGCGCTGGTCTTAATGCAGATCTTGTTGTGAGTGGTTGGTCTGTCTGACCTTGGCAAGACTGCTTGCACAGGTTCCTCCTCTATCTCATTATGTGCTTCATCTGCCAAAGCCAGGTCCTTGTGCATATTCTGTAAGGGCATCTTAGACAGTAAGGAGGGGTTTCTCTTGCAGCTCCGTGCTATGACCTTCTTCCACCCCTCCTTATCCTTATCCTTCTGGGGGATGAAGGGATTGAGAGCAGCCCTGCCGAGAAGGACTTGGGGGTACTGGTGGATGAAAAGCTGGACACATGAGCCGACAATGTGCACCTGCAGCCCAGAAAGCCAACCGTATCCTGGGCTGCATATCAAGAAAAGCATGGCCAGCAGGTCAAGGAAGGTGATTCTTCCCCTCTACTCTGCTCTCGTGAGACCCCACCTGGAATACTGCATCCAGCTCTGGAGTCCTCAGCACAAGAAAGACATGGACCTGTTGGAGTGGGTCCAGAGGAGGGCAACAAAAATGATCAGAGGGCTGGAGCACCTCTCCTATGAAGAAAGGCTGAGAGAGTTGGGGCTGTTCAGCCTGGAGAAGAGAAGGCTCCGGGGAGACCTTATTGCAGCCTTCCAGTACTTAAAGGGGGCCTATAAGAAAGATGGGGACAGACTTTTTAGCAGGGTCTGTAGTGACAGGACAAGGCGTAACGGTTTTAACCTGAAAGAGGGGAGATTTAGATTAGATATTAGTAAGAAATTCTTTATTGTGAGGGTGGTGAGACACTGGAACAGGTTGCCCAGAGAGGTGGTAGATGCCCCATCCCCGGAAGTGTTCAAGGTCAGGTTGGACAGGTCTCTGAGCAACCTGATCTAGTTGAAGATGTCCCTGTTCACTGCAGAAGGGTTGGACTAGATGACCTTTAAAGGTCCCTTCCCACACAAACTATTCCATGGTTCTATGACTACCCCTTGTGACACTGCCTTCCTCCTGGCACAAAGCAGATCTTGGACCTGCCTCCATAGTGGCCATGCTGAGTTGGCTTCTATGCATCATAGATGGCAGAGTACAGCTCCATTGATCAATCTCCCCCTCAGACTCTCAAATACTCCTCAGTCTGCTCACCTCCTCCTGCAGATCAGCCACCAAGCAGAGCAGTTCATCTATCTGGTCACACCTCCCACAGTCTTGCTTGCGATCACTTTCCACCTCTAGAAATATCCCTTCACACATCCCACAGCCAGAAACCTGGGTGGTCGCGTGCTCTGACAGGAGCTCTGTCTGTGTGGCTGCATTGGTTCTACCAGGTGCTAGAAGCTCAGGAGAAGCAGAGGACACTGCTTTTTGCCAGGTGGTCACCATGCTGCCACACACCATGCGCCTGCCCGCTGGGAATATATATGCTCATCCGTTGCAGTCAACTGGGCAGTTTTTGCCTGCTTAAATCTCCCGCGCTGCTGGGTGTGGGCTCTGCCCCTTGCTGTCTCTTCCATTCAGCAGGTCTGGGGTCAGTTGCTTGGGGAATGCCCCCTGTTCAGACAAGCCTCTACTTGTCCACATGTATCCGTCGTGGGGTTTTTAAAATTATATGAGTAACACACCCTAATCCAAAGGTGTGTTTACTTAGAGGCTTTCAAAGAAAAATATTGAGGTTTCCAAGATACAAAATGTTTTCTACATGCACAGAACATTCACAAGATTGGTTGGAAGGACTTTTAAAAAGTTAAATGACTTGCAATAAATTTTCCCATTGTATTACATTCAAACTTTTAGCATTGAATGTTAACTTACAGCTCCACAGCAAGCATACATCAGTCCCCTTATGATGATGCTGCCATTTAACCCTATATGTAATATACAAGAATAGTTGTCATCAGGGGACAAATAAGTTTGAACCATATATCTCAAACAGTGACCAGAACTTTTAATTAATATATAACTGTTACACAATTTTTTTTATCTCATGAATAAGGAAAAGAAAAAAGTGAAGCCCAAGAAGAAATATCTAGAAACTTAAATGTATATATCATTTTCAAAAATATATTTGTATATTTAAAATTGTCTTTCCAAACTCTGGATTCTCAGAGCATAGATTTCAAAGTCATTACAAAGAAGGCTTAGGGCAAGTAGCTACTTGAGAATTACATGTGAATGAGATACTTCTCTGCTCAAAGAGAGCTCTGAAAAATAAGCTGTATATTGGTATATTCAGCTGTTCTGAGCTTTAAATGCATATAGGAAGTAGCATAATGTATATATTCAATACTTTTTTTTAAACAATAAGGTAAAAAAATTACTAAGAGCTGAAAAACTTAAAAAACAATATAGTTTGAATCACTACAGTTTTTACTAAAACATTAGCCTTATGGGCTTAAAACAGGTGTAAAAAGAAATAAGCATCCAATGTCAACATCATCTTAATGCAAAGATTTGCTATAGAAGTATCTCCTGAACTACAACACTGGTGTTATAAATATGATGTGATAGAAATGACTCAGGGAAAACAGCAACTAAGAAAACTACTTCCCAGCCCTTGCCACTAGTCTTCCACATTCAGTACAGCCTACCACCCCTGCTGCATTAACATCCCCTGATGTAACTGGAAAACAACATTTTCCCCAAATTCTCACCACTATTTCTCTTCTTTACCACGTTACTTTCTGGTACAACATATTGGGGGAAGGGGGGGTGGGTGCATGTAGTTTTGTTGCACCTTTTGAATTGGAAGTTAATTTAGGAGTAATCCTTTTTATCAGGTATATATCTAATAGTCTGATAATTTGCTGTGTACCAAAACACTTAACCCAAAATAGTAAAGCAGATTTCATATGCTAGAACCAAAGAGAAAACAAGTTTTTTATCACAGAGATAGGAACTTAATATAATTTTCAGCATGCTATTTGGGGGAAAAAAGTTCCTAAAAGTAGCAAAACAAAAACACAAGTTTTTAACTACTGCAAGCAACTCTAATATGAATGAAATTATTACTTACCAAAATCTACTCTTGTTAGTATGCACTGCATTGGATGGTCAGTTGTATGCCTCGTTGTTGTTGCACCACTTTCATAACAAGTTGCACACAAATCGTAATCATAGCAAATTAAACACTTGTATCTGCGACCTCGAAAATTTCCTTTTAAACATGCATCACAGCTGACACCTGTGAACAAGGAAAATTGCTTGAAAACAACAATAATTTCACATTGTTTTAATGATACAGATTTGTTGCTATCTCCCCCCAACAACAAAAGGAATTCAGTTGAGAAGCTTTTATGCAGCTGATGCACAATAAGACTCAATTTTAAGCATATTTATATCTTTAAAAAGGCAGTAATAATCCAAAGTGAAAGGAAAACTCAAAGTAAAATAAAAACCAGTCAAGCACTCAAAATGATAATTGGTTAGGCTATAAATTCTTTTTAATCACTCTTTTCCACTGTTCGGAAGCTTGGTTCAAAACACTCTCGAGACTAAACAGTACAGTGGTTGATCTGGAAGTTTTGTGGAAAAAAAGCAAACAAAGAAAAAGCCCACAACAGACCATCTCAGAAGCCATACAAAAACATACACCACCACCACATAACACCATCCCTCCCTGGCTTTTGTGTTTATTTTTATACTTTCTAATAGTTCAATTCTGAAGAATGCCACAACCATTTTTCACAACGTATACATATCTGGGATCAGAAATTTGGGTCTTCTATTTTGAAGTACAGAAGAACTTTGAATACATCTTAATTTTATGTTGCATCAGCTCTTCAGCTTCTTCCTTTTAGAAGTTCAATCTTTGCACTGTAAATCAGTCACACTGCCTGTGTCAGGAAAAGGCTTCATTATCTTCTAAAGGTTTTTGCAATTTTCTCGATGTCATTTCAGCTCTCTGCTGCTAATTCAGATAAAGGCAAAGGAAGCATCATCATTTTTTCATCTGTCAAGGCCCATGAAAAGTTCTTTCACTTGCAGTAGTAAATTAAGGGCCTTCATGAAAATAACTACTATGTACAACACATGCAATAATATTTTGATCTAAGTCCTCTTTCAGGATCGATTTAAAAAAGCTTTTCATACTTCAGTGCAAATGGAGAAAATGTTATAGAAACAACGTTATTTGAAGAAAGCACTGACATTGACTCCAAGAGGATTAGTAGAGAAAGATCAGCGAGGTCTCAAAACTGCAAATATCCCAATAATCATTTCCTAACTATGAATTTTATGATCAGATAAAAATCTAGTATTAACACAAGTCACCACTACTACTTGCAATGTCAGGTCCAGAGGACAAAATTAAATTACATAGAGAGAATTCTCTCAACATCTCTCCAAGCTAGTATTTCTTCATATCACTCTAAATTACCATGTTTTCATTTTGATAACCTGACAGCAGGTGACATAACATACTTTCATATCCTTTAATGTAACAGGAGAGGAAAGTGTCAAGAAAAAGAAGCCTCATAAGTTCAAGCTCTGTTCTTTTTAACCCATACAGTGTGCTAATTAAAAATTTAGAAGTTTACCTCTCTGAAAGATACCCATACTGAAAGATAACAGAATGCCAAATTGAACTGGAAGCATCCATATTAATCTTGTGTTTTGAGTAAAAACACACACTCAGGAAAGGTTCTGTTATAAGCAGGGAACAAAAAGAACAAACGAATAAACAATTGTGAAAAGAATTCTGATTTACATGATGTGTTAGTGACTTTTTAAAAGCTTTTAAAATTAATTCCTATTCAATGGAAACTGTTCTCCTGCATCTTCTCCAGAATGATCTTATGGAAATGACCACAGAAGAGAAATATTCCAGTTTATTTTTAAATTAAGTTTTTGATGCATTTTACCTTAGAGAATAGCAAGGAGACTTTTTCAGTTTTTCTACTATCAATTATAAATACACAAATACACATGTAGACTGATAAACAGGCCCAAATAATGACACTTATACCAATGTACCCTCTCCTCACAATCAGAATAACTGGGGCTACGAGGTCTAGTAAAAAACTTGTTGCTCATGAACAAAAACGAGCTTGCTTTTTAATGCAACACAATTCCACTAGAGGGTAGCATTGAGTTAAAAGCCTAAAGATTTTTTTACCCATTATACCTTTTAATGATCAAACTTCACTCCTAAAGGCATCTTCAACAGTATTCCCTCCTCGGTAATATCAATCACTTTCTACAGGTAAGCATTTTGAATTTATGGACGAATCAAGAGATGCATAACAGTCCCATGAATAAAAAAAAAAAAAAAGAGCGAGCTTGTTTTCTTTTAAAACATTGGACTCAATATTCTGGTATGTCAAGTTAACCACATTTTTCACCTCTATCATGGCTAAAAACTTCAGAGAAGTAGTTACCACACAATATTTTATATGCAACATGCTTAATAGTAACATACTAAATAGAATCGTAGAATGGTTTAGGTTGGAAGGGACCTTAAAGATCATCTAGTTCCAGCCCCCCTGCCACGGGCAGGGACACCTTCCACTAGACCAGGTTGCTCCAAGCCCCATCCAACCTGGCCTTGAACACTGCCAGGGAGGGGGCAGCCACAGCTTCTCTGGGCAACCTGGGCCAGGGTCTCACCACCCTCACAGCAAAGAATTTCTTCCTCATATCTCATCTCAATCTCCCCTCTTTCAGTTTAAAACCATTCCCCCTCATCCTGTCACTCCATGCCCTTGTAAAACGTCCCTCTACAGCTTTCCTGTAGCCCCTTCAGGTACTGGAAGGTGCTAGAAGATCTCCCCAGACAGAGCCTTCTCTTCTCCAGGCTGAAGAGCCCCAGCTCTCTCAGCCTGTCTCCATTGCAGAGGTGCTCCAGCCCTCTGAGCATCTCCGTGGCCTCCTCTGGACTCGCTCCAACAGCTCCGTGTCCTTCTCATGTTGGGGGCCCCAGAGCTGGACGCAGCACTGCAGGGGGGGTCTCACGAGAGCGGAGCAGAGGGGCAGAATCCCCTCCCTCGACCTGCTGGGGATGCAGCCCAGGACACGGTTGGCTTTCTGGGCTGCAAGCGCACATTGCAGGCTCATGGTGAGCTTCTCATCAACCATCACCCCCAAGTCCTTCTCTTCAGGGCTGCTCTCAATCCATTCTCCGCCCAGCCTGTATTTGTGCTTGGGATTGCCCCGACCCACATGCAGGACCTTGCACTTGGCCTTGTTGAACTTCACGTGGTTTGCACGGGCCCACTTCTCAAGCCTGTCAAGGTCCCTCTGGATGGCATCCCTTCCCTCCAGCGTGTCACCACACCACACAGCTTGGTGTCGTCGGCAAACTTGCTGAGGGCGCACTCAATCCCACTGTCCAGGTCACCGACAAAGATGTTAAACAGCACTGGTTCCAATACCGACCCCTGAGGAACGCCACTCGTCACTGGTCTCCACTTGGACATTGAGCCGTTGACCGTAACTCTTTGAGCACGATCATCCAGCCAATTCCTTATCCACCGAGTGGTCCATCCGTTGAGTCCATTTCTCTCCAATTTAGAGACAAGGATGTCATGCGGGACAGTGTCAAATGCTTTGCACAAGTCCAAGTAGATGACATCAGTCACTCTTCCTCTATCCACCAGCGCTGTAACCCTGTTGCAGAAGGCCACCAAATTTGTCAGGTATGATTTGCCCTTAGTGAAGCCATGTTGGCTGTCATCAACCACCTCCTTGATTTCCATGTGCCTCAGTATAGTTTCCAGGAGGATCTGCTCCATGATCTTGCCAGGCACAGAGGTGAGACTGACTGGCCTGTAGTTCCCCGGGTCTTCCTTTTTTCCCTTCTTGAAGATGGGGGTTATGTTTCCCCTTTTCCAGTCAGTGAGGACTTCACCAGACTGCCACGACTTCTCAAAAATGATGGATAATGGCTTAGCAACTTCATCCGCCAGTTCCCTCAGGACTCGTGGATGTACCTCATCAGGTCCCATGGACTTGTGCGCCTCCAGGTTCCTTAGATGGTCTCGAACCTGATCTTCTACAGTGGGAGGTGCTTCATCCTTCCAGTCCCTGCCTCTGCCTTCTGCGACTTGGGCGGTGTGGCTAGAGCATTTGTCGGTGAAGAATGAGGCAAAAAAGTCGTTGAGTACCTCAGCCTTCTCTGTATCCTGGGTAACCAGGTCTCCCGTTGCCTTCCGGAGAGGGCCCACATTTTCCCTAGGTCTTCCTTTTATCACTGACACACCTATAGAAGCATTTCTTGTTGCCCTTGACGTCCCTGGCCAGGTTTAATTCCATCAGGCCTTTAGCTTTCCTAACCTGGTCCCTGGCTGCTCAGACAATTTCGCTGTATTCCTCCCAGGCTACCTGTCCTTGCTTCCACCCTCTGTAGGCTTCCTCCTTGTGCCTGAGTTTGTCCAGGAGCTCCTTGTTCATCCATGCGGGACTCCTGGTGTTTTTGCCTGACATCCTCTTTGTCGGGATGCATCACTCCTGAGCCTGGAGGAGGTGGTCCTTGAATACTAACCAGCTTTCTTGGGCCCCTCTTCCCTCCAGGGCTTTATCCCAAGGGACTCTCCCAAGCAGGTCCCTGAAGAGGTCAAAGTCTGCTCTCCTGAAGCCCAGGGTGGTGAGCTGGCTGTGCGCCCTCCTTGCTGCCCTATGGATCTTGAACTCCACCATTTCATGGTCACTGCAGCCAAGGCTGCCCTTGAGGTTCATGTCCCCCACCAGCCCCTCCTTGTTGGTGAGAACAAGGTCCAGCATGGCACTTCTCCTCGTTGGCTCCTCTGTCACTTGGTGACAGCGCTACAGTCTTGGGGAAGAGTGGCTGGAAAGCTGCCTGGAGGAACAGGACCTGGGAGTGTTGGTCGATGGCCAGCTGAATATGAGCCAGCAGTGTGCGCAGGTGGCCAAGAAGGCCAACAGCATCTTGGCTTGTGTCAGAAATAGTGTGTCCAGCAGGACTAGGGAAGTGATCGTCCCCCTGTATGTGTGAGCCACTGGTGAGGCTGCACCTCGAGTACTGTGTCCAGTTCTGGGCCCCTCACTTCAAGACAGACATTGAGGTGCTGGAGCAAGTCCAAAGAAGGGCAACGGAGCTGGTGAAGGGTCTAGAGCACAAGTCTTATGAGGAGCAGCTGAGGGAACTGGGGTTGCTTAGCCTGGAGAAAAGGAGGCTGAGGGGAGACCTTATCGCTCTCTACCACTACTTGAAAGGAGGGTGTAGCGAGGTGGGGGTTGGTCTCTTCTCCCAAGTAACAAATGATAGGATGAGAGGAAACGGCCTCAAGTTGTGCCAGGGGAGGTTTAGATTGGATATTAGGAAAAAATTCTTCTTCATGCTTAGGGACATGGTTTAGTGGTGGACTTGGCAGTGCTAGGTTTATGGTTTGACTCTATGATCTTAAGGGTCTTTTCCAACCTAAATGATTCTATGATTCTATTTCAATTGGCATGACTTATAGCAGCCACATGAAGGATATTTTCAAACCACATGAAAGATGTCTCAAAGATGAATTGTCATCTGAAGTGAAAAGCTCAAGATCTAAGCTGCCAAAACTATAAATCATTGCAAACTTCACTCATCAGTAGACTAAGTCAGAACTCAGCAGCTAGTTTTCTTATGAAGAATGCATCATCAAGGGAAATCATACAGTGAAACTGCAGTATTTAGTTGTTTCATAATGTTTGCGGCAGAGAGCAAGAAGCATTGCACATTTAGCAATATTTGGGACGCATATTTAACTTTTAGAAATACGAAAGTGAGAAAAAAGATTATCCCCTAATGACTATAAAACCTACTTTAAATGGACATGAAACCTGCATCTGAGGTATTCAAATAGAAAATGTTCCTGGCTAAGAAAGCTCAATGGGGACAGCAAGATTTAGCTGTGGATACAGAACAGTATCTCAAGGTTAGAAAAACAATTTAGACTAAACCCCTTTAGTTTTAGCAGGGCACTGAAGCAATGTTATGTTTGTGGGTAGTTCCACTAATGTAACATTCCAGTTAAGTGTTCAAGAACTAGCCTTCTGGCCTGTAACTTGATTACAGTTTTTCCTTCATTAATACACAAAGTAAGGATTACCAAATTCTTTTGGTATCTTACATACATACAAAACTAGCCTAACAATGATCTCTTCTCCAGAAGAAAAGTGCCAGTTATCTAAACTTTTCTTCCTAACTTATACAGAGTGCTAAGTAGGTTAATCCTTCTCAAAGACTAATGGAATTACATGCAAAAATACCACTCAATTTCAACATGCAACATCATCCTACAGCAGCATGGAAAAGGAAGCAACCAGATTAAAGTGTTTCCAACATTAATTGGTAGGACTGAGGCTGCAGCAAGGTAGATTTGTAGTGGAATAGAAAGGAGAAAGAAAACCAGGCCTATACTAGGCCAGAATGGCAGAAGAGTTATTGTTCTCCAAATGAGACTCTTCCTCTCTCCCCCAAGCTGGAGTAGAAGCAGATCCCCAGATCTTGTTCACTCTCCATTATCAACAATAATGGAGAGTCCACTGCTACAGCATCTGATACTTGTCTGACCCTATTCTAAAGATATGAGCACCATCCAGTACTGCTAAGCCATCGAGTTTCAGCTCTGCTCATAACATATATAGGTGTAAACCCCAGATTCCAGAAGTTACACATAAAAAGTGCAAGTCATCTAGAAAGCAAGTAACAAGTGATTAATAAGCACCCAATAAAGTCTGACTTGCCCAACACTCTACAATAGACATGTGGCAGAGGTACAGTCAGTTTTCCACAGCAATATCTTAAACGTGAATCTATCGGTTTCCTTCCTGAACTTCCCGACACACATATCAGCTCTTGCAAGAAAATCAGCAATAATTTTTTTTTTGGGGGGGGGGGGAATCACCTCTCTCGACCTTCTGGCCATGCTTTTTTTTATGCAGCCCAGGATGTGATTGGCTTTCTGGGATGCAAGTGCACACTGCCAGCTCATGTCCAATTTTTCATCCACCAGTATCCCCAAGTTCTCCACAGGTCTGCTCTCAACCCATTCATCCCCCAGTCTGTACTGATACTGGGGACTGCCCTGATCCAGGTGCAGGACCTTGCACTTGGCCTTGTTGATCTTCATGAGGTTCCCATGGGCCCACTCCTCAAGCCTCTCAAGGTCCCTCTGGCTCGCATCCCTTCCCTCTGGCGAATCAACTGCACCACTCAGCTTGGTGTCGTCTGCAAACTTGCTGAGGGTGCACTCAATCCCACTGTCCATGTCATTAATAAAGATATTAAATAGCATTGGTCACAATACGGACCCTTGAGGGACACCTCTCGTTACTGGTTTCCACTTGGACATTGAGCCGTTGACTAGAACTCTTTGATGCAGCCATCCAGCCAATACCTTATCCATCTAACAGTACTTCCATCAAACCCATCTCTCCAATTTAGAGGCAAGAATGTTGTGGGGGACCCTATCAAAGGCCTTACAGAAATCTAAGTAGATGACGTCTGTAGCTCTTCCCTTGTCCACTGATGCAGTCACTCCACCATAGAAGGCCACTAGATTAGTCAGGTAGAATTTGCCCTTGGTGAAGCCATGTTGGCTGTCTCTAATCACCTCCCTGTCACCCATATGGTTCAACATGTCTTCCAGGAGGATCTGTTCCATGATCTTACCAGGCACAGAGGTGAAGCTGACTGGTCAGGAGTTCCCAGGGTTCTCCTTTTTACCCTTTTTAAAAATGGGCGTGATGTTTCCCTTTTTTCCAGTCACTGGGGACTTCACTATACTGCCATGACTTTTCAAATATGATGGAGAGTGGCTTGGCAACTATATCAGCCAATTCCCTCAGGACCCTGGGATATATCTCATCAGGTCCCATGGACTTGTTTATGTTCAGGTTCCTCAGGTGGTCTCAAACTTGATCTTTTCTTGTGATGGGAGGGACTTTGTTCCCCTTCCCTGCTTTGAGATTCAGGGGCTTGAGAGATGTGGGAAGAGAGATTGCCAGTGAAAACTGAGGCAAAAAATTTTGTTGAGTACCTCGAGTATATCTATCATACCAGGAGAGGGCATGCCATAACTAACACCAATGCTACAGGCCTAAGAATAATCTTGCAATCCAAGTATAAACACCAAGTGCTTAATTTTTCCCTTTTATATTATATCACCGAAACAGTTTCACTACCACCCTAGGTGGAACAGTCTGTTGGCCAAAGTTGTTTTCTTACAATCCTAGCTGGATGTCATAACATAGATTACTAGTAGACCCAGGGAATGCAGTTTATTTTTAAATGTATGCAATACAAGGTTACATTCAAACAAGTGATCAAGTTCACTGAACTTTGTTCCCCCCCCCTCCCATCACTAAACTACTGATGTTATCAAGTTGATTATCACAGGAACCAAGCCACTGAGAGGATACAACACAAATACTTCTACAGGATAAAATATAAACATTACCTGTTTATACCGAAGTAGACCAGAATGGGTTCTATAACAAAACACTCTAAGTATAACTTGGATCAGTTTCTGCCAATATTAAACATATACTCTCAATATGCCAAGATAAAAGAGTTCTAAGGATTTACATGCAAATCTGCAGATGCTTTCAGCTCTTCAATTATACCTCTGGGACACCAAGCACATGAATCAGACTCCTCTAGTTAGACACTTTTGAAAATTGGACCTGCTCTCTAGACAGCATTTGAAACCCCACCCCACCCCCCAAAAAAAATTATATGGCCTACAATCTAATACAACTATCTTCCTGACAAGCCAGGATGAACACTTCCCAGTCTCAGCTCTAGTGAAGAGCAAACCTTTATCCACTTTAAAGATAAAACACAGACAAAAAAAACTGGACATCCTTATACCAAATTAAGAAAGCAACCATGGACAAGATGACAATTTTAATATGCTATAGATTCCTAGGCAACTCATCTAGATAAGATAAAACAACTGCAGAAAACTCTCATCATCTCAAGAATGCTTTAGTTTGTTGAGCAACATGCAATTGCTTAATTCACATTATTGGAGAAGAGCTATTATTGCTGAAACCTCCAAGAATAACACTTCTATTTGCTGCCTTTTATGCATTTTTTTACTAGCTTTACGACTTCCAAAAAACACTGCAAAAGAGACAAACCATGTTTTTCACAGTTAAATAAGCAAATAACTTCACATTGGTAATACTGACCATGCAAAATTTATTCTTTATGCCTGATGCCCTAATCAGTCTCTTTATGATTATAGTCTACTTTTCTCCAAGTTAGTTTAAAGAGCTATTGATAAAGCACTTCCTCCTACAGCACACAGATATGCCTGTATTCAGACTACTATGGACCTTTGTATTTAAGAAAAACGTTAGGTATCTTCTCAAAATATTACATTTAACATATCTAAACATTTAGAAGATACAGAAGTCAAGCTGAAAGCAAAACTTATTTACAATAAAAGTTTTTTCATACCTAATAACTTTATAAAATAGAATTACAAACTTAGTGGGCAATGCAAGGACTTGTAATCAAGCAACTTTGTTTTAATTAAATATCTGTCTCTCAATAGCCTTATCTTTCAATTAAGATAATTTAGTCTTCAAACACCATCACAACATGAAAGCTTGCTTAACTACTATAAATACAGTAATTTAAGTAAACAGCAATGCATTGTATCAGCACAGAAAGACTTATGTGGCAGCATAAGAATTGGCACTGTGCATGGTCTTACTTAACATTTCTGTTAGTTTGGAAATTGGTAAACAGCACATGAATTCTATGAGCAGAGAATACTTGAACTGAGGAGAGCTCTAAACAGTAACAAGTGCAAGAAAATATTAATAGCAGCACCCTAACCCTGCATTCATTAAAATCAATGGTGAAGTTTCTCATTTAATAGCATGGGATCAAGGTCCTGAGGTTTTTGTAGTTGTGGAAAGGACAATAAAGATTCGGCTTGGGAAAACACAGGCTGAAAGTGTCACCGAAATGGGGGATATAAAACTCCTTAACGCCAGGTTATAGCATTAACGAGCAGGCATTACTTTATTTGGCCGAGGGACATGGGGGATCGCTCCACCTAACATGTCCACCGAGGCACAAAAGCACACTCATTATATACATTATAGAAAAATGAATATTCATACAATTCCAAGAAAAGCCCACCTATTCCAAGAAACTTATGCATATGCTAATACGTTATGTAATTGTCTTTGCGCATGCGTACTGACAGGAAAGTTGATTCTGTCTAAAGGTAACACAGAGTAGGCCTTTAGAACTTAACTCTGAGGCCTACTCTTACTAAACCATCTGGTATCAAAAGGGGGGGAGGAATCGCCTGAAAACTAATTTTATAGTTAGCATGAAGAGAAGTGAAATGGTTGGGGCCCCCAAGAACAAGGAGGATGTTGTAAATACCTTAATTACTCGACTATCCTGGGTGCTCAACTAAACAAAGGGAAGCCTTTACAATTTGGAGAGTGGTAATGGCTGTAAGATAAGGAGGCTCCAGGATGGTCTCACTTCAGATGGCTGGGCCTTGGGATGGGCAGATGCAGGAGAACATAGAGATAAGGGAATTGCAACAGCTGCCTCGAAGGCCGTGGCCTACGTGATCCCCGGACTGAGTTTGCGCAGAAGCAGGGGTCAGTCAGCGAACACAGTGAGGAAGACTACAAGCCTTCATCTGAAGACCCCTGATGACCACCAGAGAAAACGACTGCGCATACAAAGCGGACATTTGCATATCTCGTGGCTATGTAAATGACTTCTCGGAAATCCTATGACTATGTATGACTTTATGGTATATAGTCTCTGAAAATCTGCCAAACCGGCGGAGCACTCATGGTGGATAATCCCCAGTGCTGCCCAGCGCTGCAATAAAGAATGCCTGCTTAATAACACTCTGGGGTTATTGAGTTTCCTTTCGGACTCCTTACCCAGCCGCACCTAGCTTCCCACTTCGGTGAGGAAAGTTAGAAAGCAAGGGGGTTTGGAGATCTCCGATTTCTGTATCAGAAGGAACACAGAAAATCCTAAGGGTAGACAAAACAAAAATTAAGAACTGACATTTCTCTGTTGAGTCCTGCAAGGCTTAGGGGTTGTCTTGTTGTAGAAAAGCTTTGAAGGTTTTTAAGAACTTGCCTTAACACACAACAAAACACAAACAGAAAAGTGACAAAAAAGGAGAACATAAACAATGTGAACAAGTGATATACCCAATTAGGCTTCAGAGAACTAAGTAGTATGGCTCAGCTGAGCAGACAAACTGCCTTCACCTTAACTCATGCTTTTATAGACTCAACCAAGCTTTTTCTTTCAGCCACTGATTACTTAACACATCTGGCAATACTAAAACTCAATTTCCCTTGTAAACTCTTACCTTTACACAAGGCTAGGTGGAAATTGGCTATTCTATGTAAAAGGTACACTCTGTTAGGAGGTGCTGAAGCTAGTAGCTCAATAAAGGAAAGGCTACCACAGTGCCATACCCCCAGGTCCAAAGAGTAGCAAGACTGAATGAGCATGTATTTCCAATAGGCACACATGCACACAATACATACACACAAAGCCAGCCACACAGATCAACACTGACAGAAAAATACAGCAGCACTCTCACAAACAGCACCAATGGCCTGTTCCTGTTCCTCTCTCTGGCTGATCAGTATAAAAGCCCGTTAATGGAAAATACATACATATGTACAATATGAATCTCTCCAGTAGCTGGCCCCTAGATCCCTAGTCTCCCCCATTCCTGGCAACCGGGCATGTGAACTCTCAATGCCTGCAGCCCCACTCCAGCTGCTGGTACTTAGACCTCATGCATGTGTGCATACACACATACTGTGGATTCCTCCAGTTGATACCAGACGGTTCAATTTAGCAACGGTTTAGCAAGAGTAGGCCTCGGAGTAGGCTCTAAAGGCCTGCTCTGTGTTACCTTTACACAGAACAAACTTTCCTGTCAATAATTTTCCTTTTAGCTAGAATAATAATAATAGGTTCTGAAGTATCTACATGTTTTGTAGATAAAGTTTGTTTATGGGATTGATAACAAGGTTCTAGTAAATGATTCATGCTGTTTACACTTAGTCTTAGAAAAACAAAGGTCTCTGCTAATTATATAAGGCCAAAAGACAAAACAAAACTGTAAAGAACAACTTTGTGATGTCTAAATTAACTTGATTCATAAACTCTTGTGTCAGAGGAGAGATAAGTTCAAAACGATATCTTCTTCTTGGGAACACATGTACTTGTAAACAAGAAGGCCTCGACCAGGCTTGAGCACAAGCACGATTAAAGGGGAATTGCGACCACCAGAGACCCCCAGAGACCACCCAAGACCCCTTCCCCAATTTAGTACACATGCGTAAAGACATTACGTAATGCATTACATAACGTATTAGCATATGCATGGTTTTTTTTTGAATGGGTGGGCTTTTCTTGGAATTATGCATATAAGGAGCAAGCTTTTGTTCCTAGGTGTGCATGCTAGGAGGAGAGGTCCCCCATGCACCCAGCGCTGCAATAAACCAATGTCGTCTTTCTAAACTATCATTTGGTTTGGAGTTTTCTTGGTTACTATTTTCCGGTAACACAGTAACTGGTCTTAGACGCTCAGTCTATCCAGTAGCTGGCCCCTGGATCCCCCGGTCTTCCAGTTGCCTCACACAAAGGCACAGACACACAAACAGGTCTCTTCGGTAGTTCATCTGGACTTACGGCCTTTCTAGTAGCTGTCTTTCAGACCCTCTAGTCTCTCCAGTAACTGACACAGACTTACAACTTCTCCGATACCTGGCTCCCAAGCCTCTCATCCTACTGTCCGGCTTGAAGTTTACTAGCTATTACACACACTCACACAACTGGAAGGCACTCCAGTTGCTGGGACCTCAGGCTCATGAGCCCCTATAATTCCATGGCCCCTTCTCCAGTTGCTGGCATCTAGACCTCCATACACACGTGCACACAAAACATAGAACATCCTCACCTAGGAAAAAATAGTTAGGGAGCTTAATAAGACAGGACAGACTGCGCTGATCAGGCACAGGGCATGGCCAAACAAGCGTACTGATCAACAACCTGTTTACATATGATTGGGCCTTTTATCCCCTTATCCCTCTATTTTCCCATGTTTATTCCTCTCCAATCCACCTTGATACCTCCCCTTCCTTGCCTTTGGGCCTTCCCCTAAATACCCCATACTAAGTCTTGCACAATCCCAAAATGCCCTTCCCCTGCATCCTATGAGTCCTATATCCCTGAAGGCAGAACACACACACACCCCCATCCCCCAGAGTCTGCACAGTAATATAAGGAGAGCCTCTCTTGTTGACTCCTCTCAGCAGGTCTCATACCCAGACAATGGGCTGACTTGCAAAAATACTGGTTTCTTTGAACCCAAAATAATACAAGTGTACTGAAAAAATTATAGTAGAACATAAAAACACCTACGCTGGATCATTTAAATATTACCTGTGTTCTACCTTGAGGAATTCTCAAACATTTTCTTACAATGGAAACATAACAAAGAGAATGGCTTCACAACCACTCCCACCCACCATCACAGAGAATCTCTTTTCAGTCAGATAACACACCCACAGAAACTACAATTGCTTACAAGGAAAAGTAATACTAGGAAAGTACTGCCTTTAATATGAGAATTGTACAGTCTTTATAATAAAAAGCCTCAAGAACTTTCATGCCTACTTCAGTCAAGCTTTAAACTTTTTCAGTTCCTCTCCCCTCCTTTCACTCTCCACTGCACATGCTTTTTATCTATTGGCTTGTACTTTCCCCAAATACACAACCCAAACATCTGCCTGCCATACTACACATCCATCTTGCTTTCTCTTGGTCGCATAAGCAAGGGTCACCCCGTTGGTTTCATGATTCAAAGTTTCTAATTTCTCTCCTGTTGGCATACACAGGAAGTATCCAAAATATACCACAATATGATCCCCTTCCAGTCTTGCATCATTTTTACATACCTCAGACCTATTTCTCAACATAAAGTGCCTAAACATTCCTCCCTAACAATACATGAACACAAGAAAAGTAGTAAAAACAAATGACAAAACAACTTTACATATACCAATAAAGACTTTAAGAGCCACCACTGACCTATGGATCACAGTTGAAGCAATCACAGAATAACTTATATGGGAAGGGACTTCTGAAGGTTTCTGGTCTAACCCCCTACTCAAAGTAGGGCCAATGAAAGCAGATTGCACATAGCCTTGTCCAGTTGAGGTTTGAATGCATCCAAGGATGAAGATATCACAACCTCTCTGGGACCCTGTTGCATTTAACCACCCTCATGGGGGAAAAAGGTTTTTCCTCATATCTAATCAGGATTTACCATGTTCCAACTCGTTCCTCATTTCCTTATGTCCTGTGCTTGCATGCCTCTCAGAAGAGACTGGCTCCATCTTCTCTACTCCCTCCCATTAGGAAGTTTTAGACAGCAATAAGATCTCCCCAAGCCTTCTGTTCAAGAGATCTGGGTTTGTTCAGTCTCCCTTCACATATCACATGCTCCAGTCACCAACTATCTTGGTGGCCTGTGCTGGACTCAATCCAATGCAACAGAAAAATAGAATGGTGTCCTGGTTTGGCCTAAACCAGGCCAATTTTCCTTCCAGTGATTTTGACTTTCAGCTAAGCTTCTTCTAAGTAACTGCACTTTCTGAAACTAACTGCATGTTTTGCAGACAGTGTCTGCTTCTAGGGCTGATAATGCTGAAAGCTTGTAGTTATCGCTGAGGCACCGGTAGGGCTGTTATGCAGAAAGGCTCTTACTTATACTTATTCCTGGAGAAACCAAGGTCACTGCTAAATTCCTCATGGTCCACAAGTGAAACACCATAAAAGAGTCGCACTTGCGGGGAGGAGCGGAGAGGGCAGGTGACCCAAAATTGACCAACGAGGTGTTCTATCCCCTACACGTCATTCTCAGTATAAAGCTGAGGGATCACGAGGGTCTCGCTCTCTTCTTCCACGGCCAGCATCCCAAGAGGACTCTGTCCGTTTTTCCCCTGCCCTCAATTCCAATCCGTGCATTTCTGAACCCAGTTCCTGTCTGTTGCTGAGTCCAGTCCAGGACTTCCCAGAGCCTGCCCTGCAGCACCAGTGGTGACATGATCGTCATCGGGGGAGCTCGATCTTGGTTTTGTATATATTTGTATATATTTGATTATTTCCATTATTATACACTTTTTCATTATTACAGTTCATTAAAACTTTTAACTTTCCAACCTGTAAGCCTCTCTCCCTTTTCTCTTTTCCTTCCCCTTCTGGGGGAGGGAAAGGGTTAATAGAGAGCATCTGCCATCAGTTTAATAGCCAGCCCAGACTTAAACCATGATAAATATATTGGCACTCAACATGGGGCTTGAGAGGGGCTCTGACAGGTTGCTCTGATAAGTTCGAATCCCGGCTCTGGCAGGAGGAGACCCAGAGAGCTCAGTCGAGAGAGCATCAGATTTCTTCCTTTGAAAGTCTTGAGGGGTTGGAAATTAAAACAGACAGCTCACGTCATGTCATTTTTGAGCAAAGTGTTATCTCATATCTTTATAGAGCTTTTTACAGAGTTGAGTATTGTAATGCTGCCTTACCTGCCATATATGCTGTGTTACTGCTTATTCCTTGCTAATGTTTACATGCGGTTTATCAGTGGGCGCTGGTCAAAATGCATCATTTTGCTATGGGGTTTGATACTGATTTATGCCGTGATAAACTGGGCCGTTATATTCCAATCTCTTATCTCTATGACACAATGATGGGCAGCTTTAATCGCGAATCAGTAGCAGTGACTTCATCTGCATACTCCAGGTGTCCTTTAGCTGATTTTGTTAATAATTACATGTTCAATTTTACTTTGGGAAACGGTACTCTTCCCTTTTCTGCCAAGCTGATTCCGCTTGATTTTTGAGAATTTCTTATGTGGTTGGGGCTATCTAAATGGCATGTTCCTATTATCGGTTTTTCTGAATGTGTTTCAGGCGTGGTATAAAAGTAAATATCGGTGCAGCTGTAGGTGCTACACAGCAATTTCAGCTCCTATGTGTGCTGCCGCGGCAACATGCACCGCAGCTACTGTAACCCCTCTGACGGCCACTGCATCCACTCAAACCCTGGCAGCACACACCACAGCTGCTACACTCCCCAAGACGACCACTGCATCCACTCAAACTCCAACAATCGGTACTGCCACCACTCCAATTCCAACAGGCACCGCAGCTACGCCAGCCTTGACAACGGGCACTGCAGCTACTCCAACTCCGACGACAGGCACCACAGCTACGCCAGCCTTGGCAACATGCACCGCAGTCGCTACAGACCCTCTGACGGCCACTAAATCCACACTACCTCTGACAATGGGCACTGTAGCCACACCAACTCTGACGACAGATACTGTAATCGCTCCATCTCCAACAACGGGCACTGTAGTTACTTTAACATCGACAATGGGCACCGCAGCTATACCAACCCCAGTGTCTGCCACAGTGATTCTACCCCCATCTACTGCTAGTGCTCAGTGCAGATGTAGGTGCTCTAGGGCTACTCCAACCCCCTTGGGAAGGGCTGCAGATGGACCAGAGAACCAACCCGTGCCAGTATCAACCGCCCCTGTAACCAGGAAGAAATACCAAAAGAAATCAGCTCGCATAGTGAAAGATGACAATGGAGATGAGGGTCCCTCTCAAGCAGAGCCATCCCAGGGGGAAGAGTCAGAATCAGAGGTAACCATCCACTCCTTATCCCTGAAGGAGTTGCGAAATATAAGAAAAGATTTTAGCCGCCATGAAGGTGAGCCACTTATTACCTGGTTGCTCCGATGCTGGGATAATGGGGCCAATAGCTTGGACTTGGAGGGTAGAGAAGCCAAGCAGTTGGGATCCCTGTCCAGAGACGGTGGTATCGATAAGGTGCTTGGGAAAAAGGCAAACATTCTCAGCCTCTGGAGGCGACTCTTGTCAGCCATAAAGAGCAGGTATCCCTTTAAGGATGATATTGCATACCGCACAAGCAAATGGACCACTGTGGAAAAAGGTATTAAGTACCTGAGAGAATTAGCTGTGTGGGAGATGATTTGTAGTGACCCACAGATAATTGTAGATCCTGATGAGGTGCAATGTAACCAACCTATGTTGCGGAAGTTTGTGCAGAGTGCTCCATTGACATACGCCCACACACTGACAGTATTGATTTGGGGAGGAGAAGAAGAGACAGTAACTACTGTGGGTGAGGTGGCTAACAAAATGCGTCAGTAGGAAGATAGTGTCTCTTCTCCAATGCAGGCCTGCATCGCGGCTGTGGAAAAACTGACTGAGAAAACAGAGAACTTATTTGAAAAACTGACAAACTGTCCAGGATGGAGAATAGATTTGACTCTCCACCTGCACGGGCCCGCATCGCAGCCATTAAGAGACGACGCCCTCCTACAAGACCGGCTCAAGGGAAATGGAACACGCCGCGAGGTACCCTGTGGTTTTCCCTGTGTGATTATGGAGAGGACATAAGGAGATGGGATGGAAAACCTACCGCTGCCCTACAGGCACGAGTACACAAATTGCAAGGTAAAAGAAATAGCAGAGGGAATTTTCCTAGGAGGAGGGCTGCTCCAGTTTCCAGTGAGCAGTACCCCAGTCAGTGTAGATGGGCCTCAGATCCCTATGTACCAGATGTGAATAAGGGGAATGAAGGTCCAGTCCCCGTGAGCAGCACGAATCCATTCCTTGATTAGAGGGGCCCTGCCTCCAGCCAGGTGGAGGAGAGGGACAACCGAGTTTATTGGACTGTGTGGATTCGATGGCCTGGCACACTAAAACCACAAAGGTATCGAGCTCTGGTAGACACTGGTGCACAGTGCACCCTAATGCCGTCGGATCACAAAGGGACAGAATCTATCAGTATTTCGGGAGTGACGGGGGGATCTCAAGAGTTATCTGTATTGGAGGCCGAGGTGAGCCTAACTGGTAATGAATGGAAAAAGCACCCCATTGTGACTGGCCCAGATGCTCCGTGCATCCTTGGCATCGATTACCTCAAGAGAGGGTATTTTAAGGACCCAAAAGGGTATCGATGGGCCTTTGGTATAGCAGCTGTAGAGACTGAGGACATCAAACAGCTGTCTACCTTGCCTGGCCTCTCAGAGGATCCTTCTGTTGTGGGGCTGCTGAAGGCTGAAGAACAACAGGTGCCAATTGCTACCACAACGGTGCACCGACGACAATATCGCACCAATCGAGACTCCCTGACCCCCATTCATAAACTGATTAGACAATTGGAAAATCAAGGAGTGATTAGCAAGACTCGCTCACCCTTTAATAGCCCTATATGGCCAGTGCGAAAGTCTAATGGAGAATGGAGATTAACTGTGGACTATCGTGGCCCGAATGAAGTTACGCCACCGCTGAGGGCTGCCGTGCCAGACATGCTAGAACTTCAGTACAGACTGGAGTCAAAGGCAGCCCAGTGGTACGCCACCATAGACATTGCTAACGCCTTTTTCTCTATTCCCTTGGCACCAAAGTGCAGGCCACAGTTCGCTTTTACCTGGAGAGGTATCCAGTACACCTGGAATCGACTGCCCCAGGGGTGGAAACGCAGCCCTACTATTTGCCACGGACTGATGCAGACTGCACTGGAAGAGGGTGGAGCTCCAGAACATTTGCAATACATTGATGACATCATTGTATGGGGTGACACAGCAGCAGAAGTTTTTGAGAAAGGGGAGAATACGATCCAGATTCCTCTGCAAGCTGGTTTTGCCATAAAAAGAGACAAGGTCAAGGGGCCTGCCCGGGAGATCCAGTTTTTAGGGATCAAATGGCAAGATGGGCATCGCCAGATCCCGATAGAGGTGAGCAACAAAATAACAGCCATGTCCCCACCAACTAACAAAAAGGAAACACAAGCCACCTTAGGCGTTGTGGGTTTCTGGAGAATGCATATTCCAGATTACAGCCAGATTGTACGCCCTCTTTATCAAGTGACCAGAAAGAAGAATGATTTTCAGTGGGGCCCTGAACAACGACAGGCTTTTGAACAGATTAAACAAGAGATTGTGCATGCAGTAGCCCTTGGACCAGTCCAGGCAGGACAAGATGTTAAAAATGTGCTCTACACTGCAGCCGGGGACAATGGTCCTACCTGGAGCCTCTGGCAGAAAGCACCAGGGGAGACTCGAGGTTGACCCCTAGGATTCTGGAGTCGAGGATACAGGGGCTCCGAGGCCAACTATACTCCAACTGAAAAAGAGATATTGGCAGCGTATGAAGGAGCTAGAGCTGCTTCAGAGGTAATCGGTACTGAAGCACAGCTCCTCCTGGCACCCCGATTACCAGTACTGGGCTGGATCACAGAATCACAGAATCAACCAGGTTGGAAGAGACCTCTGGGATCATCGAGTCCAACCATTGCCCTGACACCACCGTGTCAACTAGACCATGGCACTAAGTGCCATGTCCAGTCTTCTCTTAAACCCCTCTAGAGATGGTGACTCCACCACCTCCCTGGGCAGCCCCTTACAATGTCTAACGACCCTTTCTGAGAAGAAATTCTTCCTAATGTCCAACCTGACCCTCCCCTGGCGAAGCTTGAGGCTGTGTCCTCTTGTCCTATCGCTAGTTGCCCGGGAGAAGAGGCCGACACCCACTCCACTACAACCTCCCTTCAGGCAGTTGTAGATGGCAATAATGTCACCTCTGAGCCTCCTCTTCTCCAGGCTAAACAACCCCAGCTCCCTCAGCCGTTCCTCACAGGTCAGACCCTCCAGACCCTTCACCAGCTTGGTCGCCCTCCTCTGGACTCGCTCCAACACCTCGACATCTCTCTTGAAGTGCGGGGCCCAGAACTGGACACAGGATTCAAGGTGCGGCCTCACCAGTGCCCAGTACAGGGGGACGATCCCTTCCCTAGACCGGCTGGCTACACTATTCCTAAGAGAGGCCAGGATGCCATTGGCCTTCTTGGCCACCTGGGCGCACTGCTGGCTCATGTTTAGCCGGCTGTCGATCAGCACCCCCAGGTCTCTTTCTAACCACTCTTCCCCCAGCCTGTAGCGCTGCATGGGGTTGTTGTGGCCCAAGTATAAGACCCAGCACTTGTTCTTGTTGAACCTCATGCCGTTGGTCTCGGCCCATCCATCTAACCTGTCCAGATCCCTCTGTAGGGCCTTCCTACCCTCCAGCAGATCGACACTCCCACCCAGCTTGGTGTCATCTGCAAATTTGCTGAGGATGCACTCAATCCCTACGTCTAGATCATCTCTAAAGATATTGAACAGCACCGGCCCCAGAACTGAGCCCTGGGGAACACCGCTAGTGACCGGCTGGATGTTCAAGGGTAAGAATCCTACTACCCATCATGCAACTGATGCTACATGGAGTACATGGATTGCATTAATTACACAGAGGGCTCGAATAGGAAACCCTAATTGCCCAGGAATCTTAGAAGTGGTCATGGACTGCCCAGAAGGCAAAGACTTTGGAATGCCACCAGAAGAGGAGGTGACACGTGCTGAAGAAGCCCCACCGTATAATGAACTACCAGAGGATGAGAAGCAGTGTGCCCTGTTCACCTATGGATCCTGCCGTCTTGTAGGAAAACATCGGAGGTGGAAAGCTGCTGCATGGAGTCCTGTACGACGAGTCACGGAAGCCACAGAAGGACAAGGTGAATCGAGTCAATTCGCAGAGGTAAAAGCCATCCAGCTGGCTTTAGACGTTGCTGAACGAGAACAGTGGCCAAGGCTGTATCTCTACACTGACTCATGGATGGTGGCAAATGCCTTCTGGGGGTGGTTAAAGCCGTGGAAGCGAAGCAACTGGAAGTGCAGAGGCAAGCCTGTTTGGGCTGCTGAATTGTGGCAAGATATTGCTGCTCGGCTAGAGAAACTAGTCGTGAAGGTACGTCATGTAGATGCTCACGTACCTAAAAGTCCGGCCACTGAGGAGCATCGAAACAACCAACAAGCGGATCAGGCTGCTAAAGTGTTCCAAATAGATTTGGACTGGGAACATAAAGGTGAACTATTTCTAGCTCGGTGGGCCCATGACACTTCAGGTCATCAAGGGAGAGACGCAACATACAGATGGGCTCGTGACCGAGGGGTGGACTTAACCATGCACGCTATTGCACAGGTCATCCACGATTATGAAACACGGGCTGCAATTAAACAGGCCAAACGGTTAAAACCTCTGTGGTATGGGGGGAGGTGGTTGAAATATAAATATGGGGAGGCCTGGCAAATTGACTACATCACACTCCCTCAAACCCGCCAGGGTAAACGTTATGTGCTTACCATGGTGGAGGCGACCACCGGATGGCTGGAAACATACCCTGTGCCCCATGCCACTGCCCGGAACACTATCCTGGGCCTCGAAAAGCAAATCTTGTGGCGACACGGCACGCCAGAGAGAATTGAGTCGGACAATGGGACTCATTTCAAAAACAGTCTCATAGACAACTGGGCCAAAGAGCATGGCATCGAATGGGTATATCACATCCCCTATCATGCACCAGCCTCTGGGAAAATTGAACGGTATAATGGGCTGCTAAAAACTACTCTGAAAGCAATGGGGGGTGGAACCTTTAAAAACCGGGATAAGCATTTGGCACAAGCCACCTGGTTAGTTAACACCAGGGGATCTATCAATCGAGCCGGCCCTGCTCAGTTGGACCTTTTACATACAGTAGATAGATGGGGATAAAGTCCCCGTGGTGCACGCAAGGAATTTGTTGGGGAAAACTGCCTGGGTTTTTCGTGCTGTCCTGGTTTGGACTAGGACAGACTTTTCAGTTAAGTTTCTTTTAAGTGACTGTACTTTCTGAAGTTGACTACACGCGCTCGTTGCCGTGGGAACTAGGGTCCCTGTTGGGTCTCTTTGTTCCACAAAGGAAAGGACCGTAGAAGTGTCGCACCTGCAGGGAGGAGCGGACAGGACAGGTGACCCAAACTGACCAACGGGCTATTCCATCCCACCCACATGATATACTCAGTTTAAAGCTGAGGGACCACGTGGGTCGCGCTCTCTTCCCCTATGGCTGGGATCCAGGGAGGACTCTGCCCGCGCTCCTGCCTTTGCTCCTGAATTCGGTTCCCACCTGCTGCTGCATCTGGTTTGGGACTCCCCAGCACCTGCCCTGCAGCGTCAGCAGTGACGTGATCATCATCGGGGGGGGCTCAGTAGCGGTTTTGTATAGAGTTCATTATTTACTATACTCTTTTTTTCATTGTTATTGTTTATTAAAACTGTTTTAACTTTCCAACCCATAAGTCTCTCTCCTTTTTCTCTTTTCCTTTTCCCCTCTGGGGAAGGAAAGGGTTAATAGAGAGCTTCTGTCGTCCACTTAACAGCTGGCCCAGCCTTAAATGACCACACCTGCTTCAGGCAAAGGCAAACCCATTCGTGGGATTGCTTTCACTCAAGGGCCTGGATGTACTTGGTGGGTGATGCTGCAGGATGGTGAAGTCCGACGTGTCCCTGAAGGTGATTCTGGGTGAGAATACTTAATTCTGAACTGCATGATGTTAATTGCTGCATAATGCTAACAGTGTTCATAAGTGTCTTTCAGGTTGAGGCAGTGGTGATGAGACCGGAGCTAGCTTCATCAAGTGGCGTCCAGTAACCTCCTCGAGACTGACATCTTCAACCTGCAACCTGTGGGCACGGACCGTGACAAAACTCATACCATCTCTCCTGCCCTGAGAGACTGCTATGCCAGATGGAAACCCGCAATCATGAACTAAATGAACTTAACGAACTTTTGTATAGAGATGAATCATAAACTAGTGATATCTGTATATATTTGAAAATGAAAAAGCAGTAGTGACGTAAAGAGCAGGACGTAAACTGTATGGAATAAGGGGTGGAATGTCCTGGTTTGGCCTAAAACAGAACCAATTTTCCTTCCAGTGATTTTGACTTTCAGCTAAGCTTCTTCTAAGTAACTGCACTTTCTGAAACTAACTGCATGTTTTGCAGACAGTGTCTGCTTCTAGGGCTGATAATGCTGAAAGCTTGTAGTTATCGCTGAGGCACCGGTAGGGCTGTTATGCAGAAAGGCTCTTACTTATACTTATTCCTGGAGAAACCAAGGTCACTGCTAAATTCCTCATGGTCCACAAGTGAAAGACCATAAAAGAGTCACACTTGCGGGGAGGAGCGGAGAGGGCAGGTGACCCAAAATTGACCAACGAGGTGTTCTATCCCCTACACGTCATTCTCAGTATAAAGCTGAGGGATCACGAGGGTCTCGCTCTCTTCTTCCACGGCCAGCATCCCAAGAGGACTCTGTCCGTTTTTCCCCTGCCCTCAATTCCAATCCGTGCATTTCCGAACCCAGTTCCTGTCTGTTGCTGAGTCCAGTCTGGGCCTTCCCAGAGCCTGCCCTGCAGTGCCGGTGGTGACGTGATCTTCATCAGGGGAGCTTGATCTTGGTTTTGTATATATTTGTATATATTTAATTATTTCTATCATCATTATTGTACTCTCTTTTTATCATTATAGTTTATTAAAACCATTTTAATTTTCCAACCCATAAGTCTCTCTCCCTTTTCTCTTTTACTTCCCCTTCTGGGGGAGAGAGGGTTAATAGAGAGCATCTGCTACCCAGATTAATAGCCAGCCCAGCTTTAAACCATGACAAATGGTTTGGGTTGGAAGGGACCTTTAAAGGTCATCTAGTCCAACCCCCCCTGCAATGAGCAGGGGCATCTATAACTAGATCAGGTTGTTCAGAGACCTGTCCAACCTGACCTTGAATGTTTCCAGGGATGGGGTACCTACCAACTCTCTGGGCAACCTGTGCCAGTGTTTCACCCCCCTCATTGTAAAAAATTTCTTCCTTATATCTAATCTAAATCTACCCTCTTTTAGTTTAAAACCCCTGCCCTGTCACTACAGGCCTTGGTAAAAAGTCCATCCTCATCTTTCTTATAGGCCCCCTTTAAGTATTGAAAGGCCGCAATAAGGTCTACCCAGAGCCTTCTCTTCTCTTCTCCAGGCTGAACAACCCCAACTCTCTCAGCCTCTCTTCATAGGAGAGGTGCTCCAGCCCTCTGATCATTTTTGTGGTCCTCCTCTGGACCTGTTCCAACAGGTCCATGTCTTTCTTGTGCTGAGGACTCCAGAGCTGAATGCAGTACTCCAGGTGGGGTCTCATGAGAGCAGAGCAGAGGAACAGAATCACCTCCCCTGGCCTGCTGTCCACACTGCTTCTTATGCAGCCCAGGATGCAATTGGCTTTCTGGGCTGCGAGCGCACATTGCTGGCTCATGTCCAGCTTTTCATCCACCAGTACCCCCAAGTCCTTCTCGGCAGGGCTGCTCTCGATCCCTTCATCCCACAGCCTGTATTGATACCAGGGATTACCCCGACCCAGGCGCAGGACCTTGCACTTGGCCTTGTTGAACCTCATGAGTTTCATATGGGCCCACTTCTCTAGCTTGTTCAGGTCCCCCTGAATGGCATCCCATCCCTCAGGCGTGTCAACCACACCACATGTCCATGTCAGTCTTGTACTAGGAGCCCAGAACTGGACACACAAGATGACACCTAGAGGCCCAAGTGCTGAATAGAAGGAAAGAATCTTTTCCCTCAACCTGCTATTACACTCTTGCTAACACAGCCCAATATTTGGTTGACCTTCACTACAAGGGCGTATTGCTGTCTCATATTCAACTTGTCCACTAGGACCCTCATGTCCTTTTTTGCAAAGCTGCTTTCTAGCCAGTTGGTGCTCAGCCTGAACTGGTAAGGGGTGTTATATCGTCCCAGGTGCAGGATTTGGCATTTGTCTTTGTTGAACTGCACGAGGTGCCTGCCAGCCCATTTCTCCAACCTGTTTAGGTCCCTCTGAATAACAACAGCCCAGCCTTATAACATATTGACTTCTCCCCACAATTTGGTCTTATCTGCAAACTTGCAGAGAGGGGACAAAGTTGCATTATCCAGTGTTTAACAGACATTAAACAGTATTCGCCCCAATATCCATCTCTAAGAGATACCACTAGTAATTGGCCACCAGTTGGACTTTGCACTGCTGATCACAGCCCTCCAAGCCCAGCAGCCCAGCTAATTCCACCCACCTTATCATCCACTTCACCAAATTTGTGAGGTATGGAGATCACATCAAAAGCCTTTCTAAAGTCAACATCCACCGTTTTTTCCCCCCTCATCCACACAGCCAGTCATCATGAGAGGGCAACTGGGCACAATTTACTCTTGGTAAACCCATGCTGGCTGCTCACAATCACCTTCTTGCACTTCATGTTCTCAGAAATGACTTCCAGGAGGATTTGTTCCTTAACTTTTCCAAGGACTGAGGCAAGGCTAACCAGCCTGTAGTTTCCCAGATCCTCTTTCTTGAAAATGGGAGTAATGTTTGTGTGTGTGTTGTGGTTCCCCCCTCCCCCCCTCCGAGTCATCAGAAACATCTCCCAATCACCATGGCCTTTCAAAGATGACAGAGTGGGCTCACAATAACATGAGCCAGTTCCCTCAGCACCCTCAGATGCATCCTATCTGGTCCCATAGACTTGTGAATCTGCAGTTGGCTTAAGTGGTCACTAACTTAAACTTTGTCTACTGTGGGAAATACTTCACTCCCACAGACTGTCACTAAACTCTGGGACCTGAGAGGCCAGAAGGCAGACCTTACCAGTGAAAACCAAGGCAAAGTGGCATCAAGTACCTGGGTACCTCAGCCTTTTCCATGTTCATTGAGGAAAAAACTGGGCCTTTTGCTGCCAATGTAACCCTTCCTGCTGTCCTCCACATCCCTCTCTAGTTGCGACTCCAGCTGATCTCAGGCTTCCCTAACTCCATCCCTGCATGCTCAGACAATGTCCTAGGCTCCTCACAGCTCTATAAAAACTCAATACGCTCAAGATCACCCTAGCATTATCATTGGTGCCCACATCCATGAGCAAAAAGGAGTAATATTCCAAGGGCCAGATGAGTCTTTGCTCTTTCTGCAACTGCTCAAATGCAAGCCCCTGATAAGCAACAAGCCTCCCAAGACTCAAGTGACCAAGGTCACTGCTAAATTCCTCATGGTCCACAAGTGAAAGACCATAAAAGAGTCGCACTTGCGGGGAGGAGCGGACAGGGCAGGTGACCTAAAATTGACCAACGAGGTGTTCCATCCCCTACACGTCATTCTCAGTATAAAGCGGGGGGATCAGGATGGCCACCCTCTCTTCTTCTATGGCCGGTGTCCCGAGAGGACTCTGTCCGTTTTTCTCCTGCCTTCGCTCCCAATCCGTGCATCCCTGAATCCCGTTCCCATCTGCCGCCGAGTCCAGCCTGGGCCTTCCCGGAGCCTGCCCTGCAGCGCCAGCGGTGTCGTGGTCGTCATCAGGGGAGCTCGATCTTGGTTTTGTATAGATTTAATTATAGTCGTGTTATAGTCGTCAACGATTCTTGCTTGCGCTTAGTCTTAGAAAAATCCAAGGTCTCTGTTAAATTCCTTGCTAATTATAAAGAAGGGCCAAAGACAAACAGGACTGTGAAAAACAACTTTGTGATGTCTAAATTAACTTGATTCACAAACTCTGGTGCCAGAGGAGAGATAAGTCCAGTGAGAACCAGAACAACATCTTCTCCTTGAGGTCACCTGCACTTGTCTACAAGAAGGCCTCAACCACACTTGCGCAGAAGCGGGGTTATACAGCAGACAGCATAACTATGGGGGGATTACGACCACCAGAGACCCCCAGAGCCCACCCAAGACCCCTTCCCCAATTTAGTACGCATGTGCAAAGACATTACATAATGCATTAGCATATGCATAAGTTTCTTGGAATGGGTGGGCTTTTCTTGGAATTATATGAATATTCATTTTTCTAGAATGTATATAACGAGTGTGCTTTTATTCCTAGGTGTGCATGCTAGGAGGAGAGATCCCCCATGCACCCAGCGCTGCAATAAACCACTGTCGGCTTTCTAAACTATCATTTGGGTTAGAGAGTTTTCTTGGTTACGATTTTCCGGTAACAGATGGACCACTCGGTGGATAAGGAATTGGCTGGATGGTCCCACTCAAAGAGCTGCACTCAACGGCTCGATGTCCAAGTGGACACCAGTGACGAGTGGCGTTCCTCAGGGGTCGGTATTGGGACCGGCGCTGTTTAACATCTTTGTCAGCGACATGGACAGTGGGATTGAGTGCGCCCTCAGCAAGTTTGCTGATGACACCAAGCTGTGTGGTGTGGTCGCCACGCTGGAGGGAAGGGATGCCATCCAGAGGGACCTGGACAGGCGGGCCCGTGGGAACCACAGGAAGTTCAACAAGGCCAAGTGCAAGGTCCTGCATGTGGGTCGGGGCAATCCCAAGCACAAATACAGGCTGGGTGGAGAATGGATTGAGAGCAGCCCTGAGAAGAAGGACTTGGGGGTGATGGGCGACGAGAAGCTCACCATGAGCCGGCCATGTGCACTTGCAGCCCAGAAGGCCAACCATGTCCTGGGCTGCATCCCCAGCAGCGTGGCCAGCAGGTTGAGGGAGGGGATTCTGCCCCTCTGCTCTGCTCTCGTGAGACCCCACCTGGAGTATTGCATCCAGCTCTGGGGCCCCTAACATAGGAAGGGCAGGGAGCTGTTGGAGCGAGTCCAGAGGAGGCCACGAAGATGATCAGAGGGCTGGAGCACCTTTCCTATGAAGAGAGGCTGAGAGAGTTGGGGCTGTTCAGCCTGGAGAAGAAAAGGCTCCGGGGAGACCTTCTAGCAGCCTTCCAGTACCTGAAGGGGGCTACAGGAAAGCTGGAGAGGGACCTTTTATAAGGGCATGGAGTGACAGGACGAGAGGGAACGGTTTTAACCTGAAAGAGGGGAGATTGAGATGAGATATTAGGAAAGAATTCTTTCCTATGAGGGTGGTGAGACACTGGAACAGGTTGCCCAGAGAAGCTGTGGCTGCCCCCTCCCTGGCAGTGTTCAAGGCCAGGTTGGATGGGGCTTTGAGCAACCTGGTCTAGTGGAAAGGTGTCCCTGCCTGTGGCAGGGTGGTTGGAACTAGATGATCTTTAAGGTCCCTTCCAACCCAAGCCATTCTTTGATTTGATGCTGCACATAAGATGGTCTTGCCCGTGTGCTGCATTCTCAAGTTTCCTTTTAAGAATGCACATCACACAAATGTACAACTCTATCACCCTACTGTTTTACCACATCAAGACCGCACAGTTCTCTAGTCTAGGAAATTATGTACACACATACATAAGCTTGATAATCCATCAATTCATTTCAGAGCAATTTTTAAGAAGGTGGCATTTGGGGGGCGCTATAGCCTATAGAGTAAGTCTATCTGTAGCACAGAACTTCCATATTCCTAGTACTACTTTAAACAAACTTATTTTCACATCTTTCACAAACTCTCTATATAGAGAGTTAGCCCACCCTGGCTCCTGAAGGAGATCCTAAGGATGAATTCCTCTCCTACATTCTGCCACACACGCCATAGGAGTCATCATCTTACAGCACTGGCAACTTTTCTTTGCAGAACACTAATTCAGAAGCAGCTCAGCACCTCATACCAGCCTCCTGACAACACCAACAGATGTTCAAAAGTTTTTTAATCCTGTATTAGCCTATCAAAGAAGAGAGAGTTATGATACAGCAAAGGCCCTAGTGCAGCAGTTGTAATGTTGACTACAATGTATTTTACAAAAGTAGCTCAAGCTTTTTCAAGTTAGAGCCTATGAACAGGTCTACTTTTCTTCTGCACCATTTGCAGAGGCCTTAGAACAACCACAGGTAGAAAACAAAAGTATTCTCAACCCCACTGTTTATATGTAGCTTCTCTAGCCTCCTGAACTTCTAATTTTTTTTTTGCTTGAACTGTATAAATCTAATAATTCAAAGGTATTACTTCATTTTAACTAAAAGAAACTAAAGCAGCATAGACTACAACTGCATCATACAGCTGAGATCCAAGTCCTTAGTGCCACAAAAAAAGAACATAGGCAACTTCTTGCAGTCTAGAGAGATTTAACACATTATCCTACATAGTTAAAAAAATACACTGTCTTCAAAAGCATTAATTAACAAAAAGAACATTTGAGGAAAGGGAAAATGTGTTTGGAGCAAGTTTAACATAAAATTTAATGCAAGCATCACAAACAGAAGCCATTAGCTGCTGGTCTAATGCAGTTGCTCAGAAAACATCCATCGTGGCATCCCTCCAAGCCAGAATTCAGAGTTCTGTATTCCCAACCAATTATTATTTCAAAGTTGTTTTTTTAATTCCTGAATAGACTTTTGTGTTTTTACATATGATTCTCAACAATCCTATCAGATGAGCTCCTTATGCAGCTTTCTGGTCACACTAAATCATTCCTGCTTCCAGGATACAAGAAACAAAAGAATAACTAAGCTCTATATTACAAGGAACCAGTTACTGGAAAGCCATGATTCTCCATTACGTAAAAGACTGAATAACTTACTTTTCTCACACCATTACAGACTATAAAACATGCCCATATATGTGAAAACACCATTAATATGATTTCTTTAATATACCACTATGCGTTAAGCCTAATAACTTATCAACACTTCCAAATACCTTAGGGGTGGGTGTCAAGAGGAGGGGGCCAGACTCTTCTCAGTGGTGCCCAGTGACAGGATGAGGGGCAATGGGCATAAACTGAAACATGGGAAGTTCCATCTGAACATGAGGAGGAACTTCTTTACTTTGAGGGTGACAGAGCACTGGCACAGGCTGCCCAGGGAGGGTAGGGAGTCTCCTTCTCTGGAGACATTCAAAACTCGCCTGGACATGACCCTGTGCAACGTGCTCTAGGTGACCCTGCTTTGGCAGGGGGTTGGACTAGATGATCTCCAGAGGTCCCTTCCAACCCTAACCAGTCTGTGTTTCTGTGCTCTGCAGAGCTGTCTGAAGGAACAGGGGATACCTGGAATAACATCTATAGCAACACCTACCACTACTAGTTTGACCCATGAGGGTCACAGAACTACTCTAAGAACATCCTTTACTTATAAAGCACTCTTCTATAAGATGGTTTCATATTGCCTTTTCAGCTCCTCACACCAAGTCTTCCTTATCCTGGAAGGTTTTTTTATACTGTTGGGTCATGCCTACCAAACAGTCTGGCAATTTGTAGGCCTTATACCAAGAGACCTGAAAGAGAACATTTTGTAGATCACTGCATCTATTCTGCTTTCAGTATCCAAAACCACAGGGCAAAAAGCTTTTCATCCTTAGAGTTTTCTGAATTTGAAGATAACCAAGGGAGAAGAGTGCTGGGAAGCATATCTAAAGTCTTTAGAAGTCAACTGATACCACCTAGCTTCCAATTCAATTTAATAAATCTGCAATTGATTCCACTCCCCTCCCCCCTTTCTTGCACAGCATTTTTACCCTTTCTTAAATTTGTTTTTACCGAGGTGCCATCAGCTTCAGCTTTGGCCAGTGGGTCCTTTGCAAAGCCAGCTAGAACCATCTCTGTCCAGCACATGGGTAGCCCCCATGTCTCTTCTCACTGAGGCCACCCCTGCAGCCCCCCCCCCCCCCCCCCCCCAAAACCTTGCCACATAAACCCAATACATATGAATGACATTAAGGATCATATTTACACAAGAACATAGAAATTAGCATGAGCTCAGATCAGAGATTCAGCTGACTATTCATGGAAAGTTGTAGGAACATCACAGAATGTCAGACAGATTCTCTACAGCAACCTTTTAGTCTCAAATAGTTAAGACACATGAAATATGAAGTTTAAGATAGAATCCAAAGTTTTAATCCTTTAAACGGGAAACCAGGTGGTATAACTTTTTCTGTGAAAAAGTACTGCACAGTCTAGTTACACACTGTGTGAAAAAGCACTTCTGTTAATCAGTTTTGAATCATCAGCCCCTTTAATTGTATAACCTCCTGTTCTTGTATTATGAAAAAAGTTATAGGCACTCTTCATCTATATTATTTAAGCTATTCATTCTTTTTAGTTTCTCTGTCAAACTTGAAGATTTTTTCAGTCTCTATTCATGCAATAGTCCTTTGTCTCTTCCTCCCCCCCCCATCCTGAGTCACATCACTTCTTGAGTTCTTTGGAGGGGATTCAAGCTGCATACAACAATTTATAACACTGTTATACTGAAATCTGACAGTGCTGCCTGAATTTACCTGTTTGTTGGTCTTCTCCTTATGACTCATTTTCACAGCCTTTAACTACCACATTTGTCCATCTAGTTAAAGTTCCCTAGGCCAAGAATGCATTTTGTTTGGAAGTTTCAGCCAAAACATTTATAAGAACTAAAATAGGAGAAAAGACACTAATTTGCAGGTATTAGGGTTGCAGCTGTGAATGCCCAAAATTTTTAGTTGGGCCTTCATAAAACAAGCAGCACACAGATAGCAGCCACCTGTAAACTCTTGTCCAAGTGATTTGCCTGGCATTTCTTAAGAACTCCATAGAAGAGGCAGGAATGAATCCAGCTTTCCAGAACAAAATTCAACCATCAACATCACAAAAATACTTTCTTTCTATAATGCCTCATCTCCTTGTTTACTGTCCACCTCCAGAAAAAGAACAAGGGTCCTCCCCTACATACAACAGCCTCCTTCCCTATACACCCTTGACAAGGCAGGGTACAACAGAGAAAATATGTGGCTATGTAATTTCACAGTGCACGTACTCAGAGGGCTGAATTAGGTTTCTCTGCGCAAGCTAGTTCTGGTACATCCCAACTCCCAAGTGCTCAACTTGACAACCTTGCTGTTCTGAGCAGCTTCTTGAATACAGTAACTTTTTTCACATCTTCCCAATAAACACAGCAGCAATAAAAACATAAGCATGATTATCTACAGCGATACCCCACAACCTTTCCCAAGTTGATACCACTGAAATAGACACTTTAAGGTACCTGAAGAGTTCATTTCTCCCTATTGCTTTTCCTTTTAACACAAGTTAATTTCACTTATCTTGTACTGCTCATGCACTGAGCTTATTTAGCTCTTTCTAAAGTTCCTTGGAAGACCTTCTAGTCACCCCTAGCTCAAATAAGTGTCTTATTTGCAAACGTTTCTACCCCACTATTCCCTTCCCCCGTATCCTCCACACTGGATAATTTTTAAAGTTCTATACCAGTTCCATTTCTGAAGGTATTAAACAGTTAATGGCAAAAGGCTGATGGTTGAATTCTACTCTCTCTTTTCCTGTCTCCCAAGCAAGTTCTGATCCACAACATGACTTAATTTCTTGCCACAAAGCAAGGAAAATTGCCAAGCGACCTTCACAAAAAGTAAGCTTATACCTCCATCAGATACTTATTTAGAGCCCTGAGACATTGGAATTCCAAGTTCTCCAACATCTGTCTTCTCAAATACATCCTTCCCCATCACAAAACTGATTCTGGCAAGAACAAGCCATTTTGACAAAAACACACAGGAGAGACAATTTATTAACATGATTGAAACTCACTTTTCTCCTATACCTTATCCTTGCAAAAACAACTTCCATCAGCTTACAGATTGAGAACTCTCAGCCAACCACAGACCCTACATCAAGACAACTTTTTCTAACCTTATAACTAATATAAAATTAACACTTAAAACATGTTAAATGGGGAATAAGAGAAAAACATTAAGAAAACTCAAGACAAACCAGATTCCTATAAAAAACATCACAAAGTACAACTACTGCTGCAGCTTTATCTTTTCAGTTTTGATGGGGTTTTTCCTTCTTTATATAAAAATATATTTATGTCAACAATGTAACATTACCATCAACAGTTTATTATAAGAAAACTATTTTCATTTTTAAAAACATGAAACTTCAAACATTGATATACCTGTTTCAAATTTTTAACAAAACCACGCTTAATGTTATTTCCATACTTAAATTTTTGCTGATTAATAGAAAGGCTGAGAAAAACATTATTCCCCGCACTACAAACAAAACCTAACATCCACTAGAAAAACTTCAAAACATAACCTCTATCAATCAGAAACACATTTAAAAAAAACCTGTTTTGATAATTATTCTCCTTTATTAAAACATCACAACACTGAACAACACATCATACCACTTTTGTAGCTTTAACCAGTGCAATCTAACAAATCCGCATTCTACTACCCTGCTTTAAATTGCATACCATGGATATCTATCACAGCAGCAGTTTACAGAGTACTTTCTTCAACAATGCCACAAACAAAAACTTTTTAGTAACCCTTATTTTACTCACTGTTGTTAGCATTTGCCTCATTATCTGGATAGGATGCAGATAATCCAACAACCCCACCCACCCTCTTTAAAAAAAAGAAAACAAACAAACAAAACCACACACCACCAAAAACAAACACACAAAACCACATCTTAATCAGAAGAGAACCAAGAGGATTTGGTACCTTTACTAGAAAAAAAAGCATTAGTAGATTCAGGCAAGACTGGTCTTAGATAGGCAAGCACACACACTAACAAAATGCTGTAGCTATACAATGAATAGACATGATACTCTAGTTCATCATCAAGCTACCAACCCTCCATCTAGAAGTTAGTATTATTACTCCCAAACATTCAAGTCTTCTAGCATATTGCTTTCAAAACATTAAGATTAAATAAAAAGATATCTCCATTCCTTTTAAAAAGATTATTCTCACAGCTCTAGGAGAATCAAAATTATGTATGGAGACAGGTGCTAAATTTAGTTCCTAACCGAGCAAAAAATTATCCTTTCAAGATATAAAGCAGAACTTCTACAGAATATTTTATACTAGTACAACTACCAGCAAGAAGAGTTAGAAAACCAAGCAAGTTTATTTAGAAATATCACACACAACTTTTTTCTACATAAATTCCCTTCTTTCATTTTTCTCTCAATTCTTCTCACTTTTTTAATTAATCCTTAACTATCCACTTCACTTACTCATAACAAAAAAAATACAGAAGAACAAGGACAAATGCACAAAATAATTGTATGACCACCTCTCTACAAAAGCTGCTACTACATAGCATGTTTCCTCTTTTAAAATACAAAACTAAAAAAGAATATATTACTTCTCAACCTGCCAAAGCCACCAAAATACAAACTACACCTGAACAAGGCCACGAAGACTGCATAAACTCTTTCTCCCAATCCCAATACCACAGTCAATTACGTGCATGAGTTTCTTCTACACCTGCTGCACAACCTACCCCCCCACCCCCTTCATTATTCCAAAGCAGACCACCCCCCAATCCACTTCCCCTGGATGCCAGGCCACCCTCCTTACATCGCCTCCCCTCAAGCACTACTCTCCCCGTGCCTCATATCCCACAGTCCCTTCTCCTCCCTACCCTAAGAAACCTGGGAGTACTCCCCCCCACAGGGAGCATATCATGCCAAGCCTGCCTGCCTCCCCTTCCCCTCCTGCACCCCTTCTCCCTTCACATCATGCCATTCACAACTCCCAGGACACATCAGCAAGCCACCCTGACACACACTTCCCACCCCACACCTCTCACCCCCCTTACACCTTCCTCCTTTCCCCCAAAACAGATTCCTCCAGGCCCCCCTCTCAAGCCCATCCTTCAAACAGTGAAGTAAGAGTGAAAATAAACAACTCCCCTGTCTCCTCCCCTCTATTATCTGTCTCAGACACACTCCTTGTCCAGGACGAGGCAAGGCCCGAGTCGCAGGCTACTGAGGGGTGAGAGAGACCAGACCCACTTCAAGCTGCAGCAGGCCCTTCAACTTCAGCGAACACGGGCCTGGCATGCGTGCTTAGTGGCGACAGAAAAGGAACTCGGGGCCTATCCGTAACGGACACGGCTGCCACCTCCCGCGACACTGCAAAGCGAGGCCTGGCCGCCGCCTTCCTCCTCCCACCATGGCCACTTTCCGCGACCGACTCCACAGGCCCCGCTCTCAGCGACGGCGGCGCCGCCATGTTGACCCACCTCACACGGCAGCATGCGAGGCCCTAACGCCGTACAGGGCTCAAGGACATCTCTTCCCTTCCCCCCCCACCCCACCCCCCGCGGCCTTGGGTCTCTCACCTTCATGTCGGGACATCCTAATTTTGAGGCTGCAGCCTAGGCCTGTCCCTAGGCTCCCGCTGAGCTGCTCGAGCGTCGCTTTAGCCTAGGTCCCTCCCGCCTTACACACTGACCCCCAAGCGCGAAGCGAACAAGCAACAAAAAGGGGAAAGAAATGGAGTAATGAAGCAAAGAGGTATCTGTTCCAACGACCGCGGCCAGCCGGCCGGCCGGCCTGCCTGCCTCACTCTCTCTCCCTCCCTCGGGGGGGGCGGATCCACCAGCAGTGACTTCCCAGGCGCCGCGATACAGCGAATCTTAGACCCCTCTTCCTCTTCCGCCGCTTTCATCTACACCCCTCTTCCCGAGTCCCCACCTCTGTTCCCTCATCTGTTGTTACTGTAAAAACACTGACTCCTTGCACCCCTCAGCTCTTTCCCGTCCTAGGCTCAAGGCCTTCCAGTTTCTTTCCTTCTCCACCTGTTTTGTTTTTTTTTTAATTCTTTCTCTCTTTTTTTCTTCATTCTTTCTCTGTCCAATAGCCGCTGCTACTGCACACAGGAAGGAAGAGGAAATACACAGCCAATGGAAAGTAAGATCGGCACCACCCGACGCAGGGAAAGCCGCGGGGTTGAGCATAGCTTACGTGTATTGGATGGGGCTCTCCCCTTCTTCCTTTAAACTAGGGAAGACTGCTGTCTCCAGGCATTCACCGGAGACACAGCCTCCTCCACCATTTCGGCCTCTGACAACTGCCCGCGTGCCGTGGGAGGCAGGGAGAAGAGTCCCCCCGCTCGCCCCTGTTGTAGAACACACTGCTGTAGCGGTGGGGCTGCGCCTTTGCGGGTGCACGGAGATCTCCCCCCTCGTCCCCTAGTAAGGACGCCAGAGAGCAAGGAATGCCAGCAACCCGACAGCAGCCTTGAGGAGGGAGACAAGTTCAGCGAGGTGGTTCATGGTACTTCCCATTTCCTCTCCTTTCTAGTGTGGCTTGCAAAACCCTCTCTGTAATGCGGGGAGGTGTAGCGAGCAGTGATGAATCTGATACAGGCCCTGATGCTTCCTGTCCCGTTCTGGCTGCCTGACTCCTGCAATGCTTAGGGTACTCCGGTAACTTCTTAATCAGCCGAGAAAGGTAAATGCGAGCCTGCCTGCAACAGGTGCCATATTGCACACGCATGGGTTTTACCTAGTCTCGATAATTCTCAGTGTTTCTGCTTAGGCTGTGAAGTGCTGAGAGGTGAAGAGAGGGGCGACCTTGTGGCCACAGTAACATACTGATTTGTCATAGGTGAACTAAGCCATTTTAGTGGGATGTTCCCATACTTTTCTGTGCATATTTTTTTCATTCTGCCTCTTACTAGTGTTAGGCTCCAAAGAATAGGGATGTGTGTTTCAGAATGGGGAGGGGGAGCTCCAAACCTTGCACAGCTCCTGACTGCTGCAGGAGCTTTTCCATAAGAGGTTTAAGATAGCAGCAGCATGCCTCATTACTGACAGACGTGTCCCGAGAAGTGAGAGCCACATAGTTGGGAAGGGGAGAGACAGAACCTTATAAAGAATAAAGAAAAAGCAAAAAGTTTGTGACTTGCAGAATTTTATTTGCTTTCCCTGCAACTTTTTGTCTTTTGGGGAAAGAGGGAGATGGGGAAAATGGGGAGGGGGACAGGAAGTGAGAGGGAGGTATGGGGAGGGGGGAAGAAGGGAGAGCAGGGAGGAGGGTAGGGGGAGGAGGCACAGAGGCATGGGGTTGAAGGGAAGGGGAAGAAGGGAAAGTAGGGAGAGGGGGTTGAGGGTAAGGGGGAGGGAGTGTGGAGAGGTGGAAAGAGCAAGGAGTGGGAGAGAGGGCACAAGGGGATTGGGGGGATAAGGATTCGGGAGTAGAGAGGAAAGAGGGTGTTTTGCACCAGGAGCTGCTGGTTCAGGATGATCCCGGTAAGAAAGGCGCTTAGACTCTGTAATGTATCATTTAAAATGCTATTTAGTAGAGCTAACACTATAAAAAATGAGAGGATAGTATGTTACGTCCCTTCAGACGCTGGGAACCCTGAGTTGTGCAGCATTGAATGGGCCTCTGATGAGGGTGCAGCACACCATGCAAACCCTGTCTGTAGAAAGGGTTACCCCACTTTGGTCATTTGAGCTCTTATAGGGTTTTCTTACAAGAAAACAACTGTTCATTTCTACTGTCAAACAGAAAGGATGTTTACATGAGAACTCACTGCTTTACTTTTAGATCAAGGCAAAGAAATGCAGAGGGTGTAATCACTAATACCAGGTGGGAGCTGCCTGCAAGCTCCCCTGTTACAATGAGCTGGCTAAGTTTATTCTATGGCTAAGGGATATGTAGGCCTGGGCTTACTTAGGTTAATTCTGTGGATCACTAACTCCTCGATGTACAATTGTCTTCTAGTTAGGATCACTACATCACCATGCACAGGTTCTTTTGAAGTCGGCATTTTGTTCTGGGTTTCCATTTTAGTGGACAGTGCTGTCTGTGTCTTGGAGCACAGCGCAAAGCCCAAAGACTGCCCAGTAATACTACATGGCTGTCATGGTTTAACCCCAGCCGGCAACTAAGCACCACACAGCCGCTCACTCACTCCCCCACAGCGGGATGGGGGGAGAGAATTGGAGGGGTAAAATTGAGAAAACTCGTGGGTTGAGATAAAAAATTTAATAATTGGAATAAAATAAAATAATAAAAAAGTTGTAAGGAAAAGGAAAATAACAGAGAGAAAAAAAAAAAAAGAAGACAGACAATTGATGCAAATGAAAACAATTGCTCACCACCAACCGACCTATGCCCAGCCAGTCTCAGAGCAGCGTCCCCCCCGCCAACCTCCCCCCTACTTTTATTGCTGAGCATGACGTCATATGGTATGGAATATCCTTTTGATCAGTTGGGGTCAGCTGTCCCAGCTGTGTCTCCTCCCAGCTTCTCGTGCACCCCCAGCCTACTCACTGGCAGGGCGGTGTGAGGAGCAGAAAAGGCCTTGACTCTGTGTAAGCGCTGCTCAGCGATAACTAGAACATCCCTGTATTATCAACTGAGGAGAAGAAACAGGACTCCACACAATCCAATGTGAATCAAAGTGAAGACGCTTTATTAAGCATAGGCTGTCCCTTTTATACATTTGTACTTCCCCTGGCTGCAAGCATGTGCATTGCTATTGGTTAATATTACTGTCCACACTTCAAGCACACTCTTCTTTGATGTGTTGATTGGTTACTGCTCTGCCACTGGTCCTTTTTTGATTGGCTCCATCAGTTCCTGTTCCTTCTCCTCCGTGTCCGGCTCCCCTCGGCTACTCCCTCAATTCTTGTTTGCTCAACTGCTGGTTTTCCTCATCTCTTCTCTCCAAGGTCGGCTTGTTGACACTAACTACATGACTCTTGTCACGCAGCTAGGCCCTCACTCCATACTCTCATACTTCTGGCTCATTACATGACCATTCTCCTCCAGAAACCCCTCTACAATCAACAATATTCTTGTCACAAATGCAAAACATAGCCCCATACCAGCTACTGTGAAGAAAATTAACTCCATCCCAGCCAAAACCAGCACAATGGTCATTCTGGTGGTTTGGGTCTGGCTATAAGGGCCTCTTGTTTCAGCTCTCAAGATTGGTCTCTTCTTTGCCCTGGGGCAGGGGTTACATGGATGCCCCTTGAGTAGCCTCCTAGGAGGGTGTTACAACCTGGTCGCAACTAGTTCATAAATCCCTTGGAGTAAATTAAAGTGAAACAGAATCACAGAATCAACCAGGTTGGAAGAGACCTCTGGGATCATCGAGTCCAACCATTGCCCTGACACCACCATGTCAACTAGACCATGGCACTAAGTGCCATGTCCAGTCTTTTCTTAAACGCATCCAGAGATGGTGACTCCACCACCTCCCTGGGCAGCCCATTCCAATGTCTAATGAGGCTGTGTCCTCTTGTCCTATCGCTAGTTGCCCGGGAGAAGAGGCCGACTCCCACTTCACTACAACCTTCCTTCAGGTAATTGTAGACTGCAATAAGGTCTCCCCTGAGCCTCCTCTTCTCCAGGCTAAACACCCCCAGATCCCTCAGCCGTTCCTCGTAGGTCAGACCCTCCAGACCCTTCACCAGCTTGGTCGCCCTCCTCTGGACTCGCTCCAACACCTCAACATCTTTGTTGAAGTGCGGGGCCCAGAACTGGACACAGGATTCAAGGTGCGGCCTCACCAGTGCCGAGTACAGAGGGACGATCCCTTCCCTAGACCGGCTTGCAGAAACAACACCAAATAACTGGTATGGAATGAAGAAAAATTTATTAATACAGGGAAAGTAGCATGGTCGTAAGTGTCTTGGGTTTCTAAAGGCACTGAGAAAAGAGAGAAAAGGAAAAGGAAAAAAGAGAAGGAGGATAGAGAATATGAGAGAGAAAAAGAGATATCACCACCCTTGGATCCAGCGATGTAAGTTGTTTGTAGAGTTGGTAAATTGCTTGCAGAGTTGCTCCTTTGGTAAATCACTTGCAGGATCGGTCCTCAGGTGGTGAGCGGGAGCCCACACCGACATCCCAAGCGAGAAGGTCTAAATACTTTAGGTCATTTGCTTGCGAGATAGGAGAGGGTGGTAACATCCCTCTTGTCTCCCCCCCTCCGCTCACTTCTCATGCTAATTGGGATACCTGCGCATTTGTAGTCTTAGATTATTCTCGAAATGAGTCGGTGGTCCCCCAAGGGGTGTCTGGTGGTCGTGATCCCCCCTAGTTGTAGTGCCCACTGTATGACCCCACTTCTGTGCAAGCGTGGTTGATGCCTTCATGTTACAAAGATGTTGCACATGTAGGCTGGCCCCAAGGAAAAGATACTGTTTTGCCTCCGCAGGACTTATCTCTTCCTCCAGCCAGAGCTGTAAATCACATCAATTAAGGCACAGCAAAGGTCTTGTTCTGCTCCCAAGGCCCTTATCTCTTGCCAGACTTGCAGGCCTCTGTAGCACCCATCCCCTCTTCCAGCCAGAGTTGTCAAACAAGTTGTTTAAGGCATACAAACTCTGTCCATCATAGAGGAGTCCATAGCCCTTGTGCATGTTCAAACTTCTTTGTGTCTCTCTTCTTTTGGCACACCCCATTCTCTTAAACTCCTTCTCACAGAGAATACAGAGAACAACAGATAGAGCAGGGTCACAGAGGGACCAAGCACTTCAGAAGAGGAATAATGCTCTGGGCACTGGTAAGGACAAACAAGGCCCTTCAGGGGATTCATCAGAGCTAGCTGAGCCAAAGCCTTGTTTCTGCACGAAGGAGAAAAGGCATGTGATAGTTACTGGAGACTCCTTCCTGTAGGGAATCGAGGCATCAGTCTGCCAACCTGACCTGATGTCTCGGGAGATTTGTTTCTTGCCAGGAGCTAGGATCCAGGATGTTGCAGAGGGACTGCCAGGGCTTGTCCAGCCCTCCAACTGTTACTCCTTTCCTGTTCTTCCATGTAGGCAGGAACAGTACTGTCAAGGGTATCCCAAAGTGTATCAAGAGTGACTACAGAGCTCTGGGGATGAGGGTAAAGGGCATGGGGGATCAGATGGTGTCTCCTCAGTCCTATCAGTGAAGGAAAAAGGCTCATATAGAACCGGACTCATTCGGCAGATCAACACCTGGCTGTGGGACACAGATAGGGATTTGTCTTCTATAACTATGGGACCCTATTTGAGAAGTGAGGACTGCTGAGCAGGGATGGGATACATTTGACAAAGTGGGGCAAGAGTGTCTTTGCAAAAAAGGCTTGCTAACATACTGAGGAAGACTGTAAGCTAGGTATGTTGCTGGAGGGTTACTACAACCTGAAGAGAAATGAAGGTGCAAGAGGCAGAGCAGATGCGTCTAGGGGACAGCATGACAGGGGAGGCTTTCATACTTTGCCTGTATAAGGGGCTTAAGGCAGTTCTGCCGAGTTATAGGTTTGGGATATGGTTAATGTGGTGGGTTAGCCTTGGCTAACAGCCAAATGCCCACCCAGCTGTACATTCATTTGCCCTCCTCAGCAGGATGGGGGAGAAAATAGGATGAGAAAGCTTGTAGGTTGAGATAAAGACAGAGAGATTGTTCACCAGTTACTGTCATGGGCAAAACAGACTCAACTTGGGGAAAAGAAAAATAATTTATTGCCAATTAAAATAGATTTGGGTAGTGAGAAACAAAGACAAACATTAAAACAACACCTTTCCTCTACCTGCTCTTATAGGCTCAACTTGACTCCTTCATTCTGATATCCTCTACCCTGTCCCACCTTGCTGAGTGGTGCAGGGGGATATTGGGGGGTCACAGTCAGTACATAGCAGTTTCTCTCTGCTGCTCCTTCCCTCTCACACTTTTCCCCTCCTCTGGCATGGGCTCTCCCAAAGGATGCAGTCCTTCAGGAAAAAAAATCTGCCTCTTTGTCATCTTTGTCGGAGACATGGACAGTGGGATTGAGTGCGCCCTCAGCAAGTTCGCTGACAACACCAAGCTGTGTGGTGCGGTCGACACGCTGGAGGGAAGGGATGCCATCCAGAGGGACCTTGACAGGCTTGAGAGGTGGGCCTGTGCGAACCACGTGAAGTTCAACAAGGCCAAGTGCAAGGTCCTGCATGTGGGTCGGGGCAATCCCAAGCACAAATACAGGCTGGGTGGAGAATGGATTGAGAGCAGCCCTGAGGAGAAGGCCTTGGGGGTGATGGGTGACGATAAGCTCACCATGAGCCGGCAGTGCGTGCTTGCAGCCCAGAAAGCCAACCGTGTCCTGGGCTGCATCCCCAGCAGCGTGGCCAGCAGGTTGAGGGAGGGGATTCTGCCCCTCTACTCTGCTCTCATGAGACTTCCCCCTGCAGTGCTGTGCCCAGCTCTCGGGCCCCAAACATAGGAAGGGCAGGGAGCTGTTGGAGCGAGTCCAGAGGAGGCCACGAAGATGATCAGAGGGCTGGAGCGCCTCTCCTATGAAGACAGGCTGAGAGAGCTGGGGCTCTTCAGCCTGGAGAAGAGAAGGCTGTCAGGGCCCGGGTCCGAGTCTGGGCCCTGGGAAGGTTCTTTGTGATTCCAAGAGGCAAAATTAATGCACAAACGAGGCCAAATGCTGCCAAACAAGCTGCTTTATTGCACAAAGGCAGAGGAAACTGAGCAATAGGAAAGGTGGGAAATAAAGGGGGAAAAATAAGCGAGTGTTCCGAGAGAGAGAGATCCACAGGGATAGTCACTACCATGGGTCCAGCAACGTCTTCTGTCTTCCAGCGGTGAGTGACACAGCGGGGTAAAGGCAATAGCACACACAGATGAGGTAGAAGCAGTGGAAAAGGCGAGCCCACGCAGACAAAGTAGAAGCAGTGGGAGAAGCAGGGGCTGCAGGCCTGTCTTCGCAGTTCTTTTTATAGGGAGTGAGGGTGGGCGTGCGTACCTGTCCCATCCAATGGGCATGTGCCCAGGCTTTCTCCATCCAATGGATGTGTCCATGAGTCCCAGGCCTGAGTGTTGACAGGCAGGTGATGGAGACCAGTGCTCGCTCCTCCAGTGTCACAAGTTTGAGTGACAGGGACAAGTGGCTGTCTAGACATGTCTAGACGAATCCTCCTACACACAAGTGTCCAGGTACACCCGCATAGGCAAACTTTGAGAGATCTATTTGCCAATTTGGTCCCTCACAGAGGCTCCCGGGAGACCTTCTAGCAGCCTTCCAGTACCTGAAGGGGGCCTACAGGAAAGCAGGAGAGGGACTTTTTACAAGGGCATGTAGTGATAGGACAAGGGGGAATGGTTTTAAACTGAAAGAGGGGAGATTTAGATTAGATATTAGGAAGAAATTCTTTACTGTGAGGGTGGTGAGACAGTGGAACAGGTTGCCCAGAGAAGTTGTGGATGCCCCCTCCCTGGCAGTGTTCAAGGCCAGGTTGGATGGGGCTTTGAGCTACCTGGTCTAGTGGAAAGGTGTCCCTGCCTGTGGCAGGGGGGTTGGAACTAGATGATCTTTAAGGTCCCTTCCAACCCAAACCGTTCTATGATTCTATGATCCTATGATTCTATGATTAATATCCAGGCATGCGAAGACTTACATAACCAAAGTTATCAGGCAGGCCGGCAGGAAGCAGTGCATAGTTTCTGTTATGAGTGATTTGGACCAGCTGACGGGCTTGGGAATTCCAAATTCCCTAATCAGACTGTCCTTTTTTATTGTGGAGTCACAGAAGCACTATCTGGGCTTGATAACCAATCATCGCATCCCAACTCTGCTCCCCCTCTGTGCTGGTTCTTTCCTTTGTGTGCACGATGCTCAGATGCTACCTTAAAAGTTGCGCAACTCCCCTATGGAGCTATAGTGATATAAGGTGCAGGGTCATAATATGGAGAATTACAATATAAGGCAGTAATATAGGGACAACTTTTATCCAAGATAAGAAGTGATAGGTGCCCGTCCCCCTGCAGGCATCCACATGTACCATTTGCCCCAGAAGGCAATCCCCTCTTCTGGTCATATGCTCTGTTGCGATTAGCTGACAGGACCAGCCATTCCTTCCAGTTTATCCAGAAGTACATCAGACCAGAAAGTGCCTTTCCCTACACGCAAAAAGGGCTGTAATTTTGTTTAGGATGCCATTTTATGGCAGGGAGTTGCCATTTTTGACAATGTCATACCTATGTGTTCTCAGATCTCCCTCTGATAGGCTGCCTGCATCCTTTGGACCAGGAAGTGCTCAAATATCACAGAATCACAGAATGGTTGAAGTTGGAAGGGACCTCTGAAGGTCATTTAGTCCAACCCCTCTGCTCAAGCAGGTCCACCTAGGGCCAGTTGCCCAGGACCATCTCCAGACAGCTTTTGAATACCTCCAGGGAGGGAGACTCCACAACCCCTCTGGGCAACCCCTTCCAGTGCTCAGTCACTCTCACAGTGAAAAAGTGTTTCCAGATGTTCAGATAGAACCTCCTGTGTTTCAGCTGGCCCAAAGGAGATTCTTCTGTTTTCAGAAAACCAACTCCAAGCGTTGGCTGCAGAAATAACCCATGGAGTCTCTGTGTTGGTAAAAGTGAGAGGCAGTCTCACAGGCATGCTGCATTTCTTCTATGTGCCTAGATGGATAAGGTATTGGCTGGATGGCTGCATCAAAGAGTTCTAGTCAACGGCTCAATGTCCAAGTGGAAACCAGTAACGAGAGGTGTCCCTCAAGGGTCCGTACTGTGACCAATGCTATTTAATATCTTTATTAATGACATGGACAGTGGGATTGAGTGCACCCTCAGCAAGTTTGCAGACGACACCAAGCTGAGTGGTGCAGTTGATTCGCCAGAGGGAAGGGATGCGAGCCAGAGGGACCTTGAGAGGCTTGAGGAGTGGGCCCATGGGAACCTCATGAAGATCAACAAGGCCAAGTGCAAGGTCGTGCGTCCAACTCTGGGGTGACCAATACAAGAAAGACATAGACTTGTTAGAGTGGGTCTGGAGGAGGGCCACAAAAATGATTAGAGGGCTGGAACACCTCTCCTATGAAGAAAGGCTGAGAGACTTGGGGTGGTTCAGCCTGGAGAAGGTTCTGGGGAGACCTTGTTCTGGCCTTTCAATATATAAAGGGGACTTATAAGAAGGATGGAGAGAGACTTTTTACCAGGGCCTGTAGTGACAGGACAAGGGGCAATGGCTTTAAACTGAAAGAGGATAGGTTTAGGTTGGACATAAGGAAGAAATTTTTTTTATGATGAGGGTGGTGAGACACTGTGACAGGTTGCCCAGAGAAGTTGTGGATGCCCCATCATTGGAAGTGTTCAAGGTCAGGTTGGATGGGGCTTTGAGTAACCTGATCAAGTGAAAGATGTCCCTGCCCGTGGCAGGGGGGTTGGACTAGATGAATCTTTAAAGGTCCCTTCCAACCCAAACTGTTATTTGATTTCTGTGTCATATTTCGGTCAGGTTTAGGAGAATTTTCAAGGGGAAGATGTCTCACTTTTAACTTCCAACAATCACACAGGCAATGTTTTAGGATTTACAGATATAATCTGTAAGTATTTTTTCAACTTTGTGATTTTCAAGAATAAGTTCTCTATAAAGAGGTAAAAATAAAAACTGACCAAAAAGTTGATTTTTAAAAGAGCTGTAATTTGTCCTAATGTACAATCTTAAGACATTAATCTTACACTTTTATAGTGAAAGATTATAAGTGTCAGGGAAACTTCAAAACTTCCTGCACTTAGATAAGTTCCTGCTATTATCTGCCTTTGCTTCAGATCCTGGAAGGGCATGAATGTTTAAACTGGAGCTTCTTATTGTTAGGCTATGATTCCTTGAGAGGCAGTGAACCAACTTAAGAGTGCATTGCTTTTGAAAGAGGAAGCTGCAGCTCCACACATCCCCTGCCCCTTTCCATAGGCATAGTTCCTTTGCCTCTGTTGTGCTGGCTGCTCTTCAGGCCCTCTGTGAGCTGATTTAACTCATTGGAATGGCAGAAAAATAATAGAAAAATTTAGTTTGGAATTGACATCTGCAGGTTGTCTGTTTCCAATCCCTTTCTCAAAGGAGGTCTATTTAGATCAGGTTGATCAAGGCCTTTTAAGGGGGAGGGAGACACAAAAAACAAAACCCTTTGGATGTGATTGGAATTTCCCATGTTCCCTTGTCTGATGCTTGTCCTATTGCTGTATGCCTCTGAGTCTAGCTTAGTCTTCTTTGTATCTTTTAATCAGGTAGATTCAGACAGCAATAAGATATCTTCCAAAGTATTCTTTTCCAGGCTGAACAAACCCAGTTCTCCTGTTCTTTTCTCATGTACTGTGTTCTAGCCTCCTGATCATCTTGGTGGCCCTCCACTGGACTTTCTCCATTACATCCATGTGTCTCTTGTCCCAGGGAGCCTAAAACTGGACAGAGCACTCTGGATGTGGCCTTGCCAGTGCCAAATAGAGGGGAAGAATCACTTCCTGGGACCTGCTGTCTGTACTCCTACTACTAAAAATATCCCAGCAAAAGAGGATGAAAAATTTTCTGTAATCTTAATGAGTTAAGTTAGGTCATGGGTCTGTAAAGCACTAAAGTTGGTGCAAGAAGGGAGGATGTTTGTGCGTCCTGGAGTGCAAGACTTCCTCTTACCGTTACAAGTGGGTGTTAGTTCAGCTGAGTTAAATGTGAAATGGCTGCCTTGGCTTGTTTCAGCCTCACAAGGCCTTCCCATTTAGGAGCATATGTAATAAAATGGTATTCCTTTGAGTCTTGCCTTTTTCTTTTTTTTTTTTTTTTGAAGTAATAGTTTTTTTGCATTCAGAGAATGTAGTACAGCCTGGCTGGGAGTCCGTGTCATGCCAAGTCCGTGTCTCAAATTCACATCTGCTACCCGGGTTCTGTTAAGCTGTACTCAAAGTGATCTTACAAACAGTGAGGATAAATACATCTGTCTTACCTGGCAGTGTTATAAGTCTTCCTTTGTATTGGGGTAATAATTAGTACATACTACCAGAAGTTAGAACTTGTGCTTGTAACAGACCTGTAAACATTATTTATTTATTTTTCTCCTTGTGGTGGTTATCAGTAATTAGTGAAATAAAATATTATTGGTAGTTAATCTTGATATGATTAGATGTGCTGATTAAAAGTGACTTGAGCATTTACTGTTGGCATTCCAAGTGTTCCTGATGCAAAGAGCTACTGTATTGTGCTTTATTATTCCCCTAAGAAAAGCCTAGTTTCAAAGGATTATATCTTGAAAGTAAAATGGCAGGAAAATTTTTATGACCTGTAATAGCAACTTGCAGCTTTAATGAGGGTTGGATGGATAGGGGAACAAAATAATCTCCTACTTCTGCACTCCTTGCATCAAACAGAAGAAAGTAGTACTCGCAGCTTTGTATGGAATATAATCTGTAGTAAATCACTGAACAATAACTTATCATTAACATTTATTTTGGGAAATGCTTAGCAGGGACAGAATTTGTCACAGTCTTGAACTTTGGAGGAAAGGAATCCAGGCTAGACTTATTTATTTATTTTTTTTATCGTTAGAATTTCTCTTTTTCCAGCAGAGGTTGAAAGTCTCACAAAAAAAGCCCTGCTGTGGTCAAATATTTTTCATATAATACAACATTTGAAAAACCTTTCTGAACTGAATATTTTCTAAAAATGTCTGAAATGATGCTGTAATATTTGTCTTTTCTGCAGCACAGCTTCCCCCTGGAATATGCATTGAAGGTGCGTGGGGGGATATAAAGCCACCAACTGAAGTCAGAATTGAAGTGGTTTCTTATTCAATAAATATTTTGACTTAAAGATAAAAATTTTAGAGAATTGTTGCACAGGATATTGCTTATATGGTATTCCCCATAGTTTGACTCTTATTGGTTTAAAAAGCTTTAAGCTTTGACTTTCCTTTTTATGCACAGTTCTTTACTCTAGATGATTCTTAATCTTTCTTACCCTATGGGCTTTGAGACCTGGGATGCTTGTAGTGAATAGCCCATGAAACTTTTCAAATCAATACGATTTGCTCATTAATTTCATTGATGAAAGGTTTTAGAAAGCAAAGGAATTGATATACTGCTATTCAGGACATATTTATGCTGTTGTGTGATATGCATTTAAGCAGATTTCACTGTAGAAACTTCTCTCTTTTCTGGCAGAGCTTTTATCTCAGTTATCAGGCGTGAGACGTTCTGCAGGGCAGCTCAATTCTTCTGGCCCTTCTGCTTCTCAGTTACAGCAGCTGCAGATGCAACTGCAATTGGAGCGACAGCATGCACAGGCAGCAAGACAACAACTGGAGACTGCACGCAATGCAACTAGACGCACTAACACAAGCAGCATCCCCACCACTCTTACACAATCTATAGCAGCAACCAATACATCTAACACAGAAAACAATCAGCAGACTATACAGAATTCCCAGTTTCTTCTTACGAGGTAACTTGTTCTGTGGGTGTAACTCTTCTGCCATTTCTGTTTTCCTTGGTCCTGTTATGGACATAGAGTTCAGTGAAACTACTGCCAGATCCCTAATGAAGTTTGGAGTTGAGATACTATGTTTTTGTTTGCATTTGTAACATCTCCTTTTCAACCCTGCTGTGTGTTTGTTCCTAGGCAATGAATAAATATTACTTGCTGTTTCTCAATTTGAAGAGAAACATAAGGAATATTACTTTGGTAAACTGTGCTTGTTTACCCTACTACTTCTGATAAAACAAGAGCCTTTACAATAATATGTTTCAAACTTTTATGCTGATAATGTGAGGGGAGAGAACTTAAAAGGTGGTTTTATTTAATAGGAAATGAGTAATGAAGGCTGAAGGTTGAATAGAGCTTTATATATAAAGTATTTTGGATGAAAAAAGCAAATAAGGAATGTGCTATTAATAAGCAGAATACATATCTGTTTCAGAAAGTATAGTTAGATCCTAGAGTTCTATAGAACAGAATAGTTTAGTTGGAAGGGACCTACAACGATCATCTAGTCCATTCTGCTGTAGAAGAGTTGCCCGCTCTCATTCCAGCTCTTTTAGGAGGTTTAGAATATTGATTTTCTGGATTCAAAGCAGGGGGGTGTTTTTCAATTAGATGTTGAGAAAGAGCACAGGCGTTTAAACATTTTCTGTGTCTAGAAACCTGGGTTGGGACAAGTTATTGCTGTTATGCTGATTTTTATCAAAACTTGTGATAATATCTCAATCCAAAACTTTTTGAAAATAATAACATTAATCAAAGTATCTGCAAATGTCAGTCACTGATCTTGTGAGCTAGGATAGAACTGGAGCAAGCAATTTCCTTGCTTCTATTAGGTGATGGTGCATGCACTGATAAGTGAAGTGAATGATGTACTGTGCTTTGGGAATCTCTGGGCATTATGTGTGTAGTAATGTATTTTGTGTCATGCTTGCATTTAGAAGTTGTCCTGGGGACAAAATGAGCACTTAGGGGATGACTAGAGAATTTTGACACCCCTTGAAACAAAACCCCTCTGAAGGGAAAGAAACTTCAGAAATAGCTATTTTTTTTTTCTTCAGCCTTAGAATCCACTTCTATGAAGTTTTTTTGAAGCATCTAGGAACAAGTTTGTTAAATGTCTGTATTCTTGCATCAGGAGTGCCAGGTGTTGTCAGATCTGTACATGTCAAAAGAAGTGCAGTAGTACCTAGGTTGTTTCTCAAAGGAATGGCTTTCAGATGTTATTCAGCATGCATCAGTCCAGCTGTTTAGGCAATTAGTGAAAGCCCATTTTGTTGATGATACTACTAAGCCTGTCTTCTCTCTTTCTGTGATGCTATGCAGGTTGAATGATCCTAATATGTCAGAAGCAGAGCGTCAGTCAAAGGAAAGCGAACGGGCAGACCACAGCTTGTTTGTTCAAGAGCTTCTACTGTCCACTTTGATGCGGGAAGAAAGTTCCTCAGATGAGGATGAACGGGGGGAGATTGCTGATTTTGGTGCTATGGGCTGTGTAGATATTATGCCTCTAGATGTTGCTTTAGAAAACCTAAATTTAAAAGAGAGTAATAAAGGAAATGAGCCTCCTCTTTGATGGCATCCCACTTTGCAGACAATGTCCTCTGTGCTGTATTTGCCAATGAAAGTGGACAACAACTATCTTGGGTTTGTTTTGGTGATTGTAATTTCAGGTCTGTCACTCTTGTTACATTGTGTACATTCAAAGGAAGAGAGAAAAGATATATATATATGATAATCATTTCCACTTAACCAATTTTTACTTTTAGCAGGTAAATATAGGTTGCAGTGTGGAGAAAAAAGCTCTGCGTCCTGTAGCTTGACGTGCAAAACGCTCTCCTAATACTCCACATCCAAACTGAAGAGGAAAAAATGAAAAATCTCTAATGAAGCTGCTGTGTGTATTTATGAATATTAATGAATAAAAATTGCTTGGATGGTTTACCTTAACTACTGCATGATTTTTTTTTTTTGCAGCGTGCATGAGTTTTAGTGACCTTGTCATTTAAAAAATGTAAGTACAAGGAGTAAAAATATAAAACCCCAAAGCTTACCCAAAGGTAATGTGACAAAAAAAAATTAATGTTCACTAGCAGTTTATGGACGTGAAGTAGCCTTTGAGTAACACATGACCAATGACCTTTTTATGTGCTCTCCCTGCATATTAATGCAAACTCTGCAGTGGGCTATAGTTTTGCTTCCAGAGTGTGACGTTTTGCTACATCGTGACCACTATGTTGCCCTGTTAGACATCATATCCATGTGGAATTGAACTTTGTATTCATCTGTAGGAGACAAAAAACAAGGGCCACTATTGGAATCTACCACAAAGGGCTTCTGTGTGCCCTAAACCCAAATTTTGTTCACCTTTCTTTAAAGTTTTCCATTTTGTGTTAAATATACTTTATTTAGGTGTAAATGATTCATATATTCACTGTTGGAGTGTGTGTGGGGGGGGGAGTTAACCTGGATTATGTTGTCTTAGTTCTAAGCCTTCACAGTCCTTATCATTTTGAGTTATTTATGTACTTGCTTCATAGTTTGCAGAGACTCCTTAGTATCAGGAGAGCTTGAGGATTTGACTTCCCAGATATCTCCATATGTTACAATTGAATTCTTAATGCTAACTTCCTATCAACCTTTATTTATTGGGGTTTTGGGTTATATTTCTGACATAAAAACTAAAGCCTTTTTAATTGAGTCATGCTACCTATTTGCCTATACTATTAATCCTATAAGGGTTTTTTGTATGGATTATTATAATAGCCCCAAGGCAAGGGACAGCAAGGCTTTAGTTATTTGGAATGTAAAGTTAGCTTATAAAGATAAAAATGCACACAACTTCTGAAAAATAGACTTGAAAACCTGATGATGTTCCTAAGAGGACTGTGATATGTATGTTAATCTAAGATAACAGCAACAAAAGAAGCTACCCCATAGGCTGACATTTGAGTTCCATTCTCATTTTCTCAACTCTCAAATTCTGCTTGTTTCCATTTAGTACTGTATTAGCGTTGTTTTTCTTTTAGTCTCTGCAACAGAAAATGTTTTAAGGGAACTTTTTACACTAGTCTTCTGGTTATCTCAGGAGTTACCCTCAATAAAGATTCATTTTTAATTGATTGTTGAGGATGTTAAAAAAAAAAAAAAAATCAAACTGCAGTCTTTTCAGACACGTCTTCTGCACATTACAAAAAGACTCGGTTCAATAAAGCATTTTAAGGGCTGTTGTTCAGTTTATCTTTGGTGATGATGTATTATCCAGATAGCTGTAGAAGAAATTCTGGAATTAAACTATCCTTCACAACTGTATGCAAAGGCATTTCATGGCGAAACCCCAGGTGTTTTACATTAACACTTTTTTAAAAGTGCATATTCTGGGCAGTGCATGTAGCAGCGATTAAGCATGTAATCTTATAGCTTCATAGGTACGTGCATTGAATTTCTAGAAAAGACTTGTTTAAAAACAGTATCTTAATGAATATTAATTTTTTTTTAAATCTATATTTAGCTGGTCTATTGAGGATGTTTACATTGCAGGGTTTGCAAACTCCATTCTGCTTTTACATAAAGCACTTGGAAAGCCTGCAAACTCTTACTGTCCATGTTTATTATTAGAATCTTGAGTATCTGCTGGCTTACATTTAAAATTAAATTTAGTTACTGCATTAACTCTTCTAAGAATCACAAGTGTGTTAGATTTTGTTAGCTTAGAAATAATGCCAAACAGGGACTGGGAGAGTGTTGTTCTAGCACTCTGCTGATGAGTATTTGCAGGGAAGTGTTCTTCACTGAAAAAATGTTTCCCAGAATTATATTTTTGTTACTTTCAAAATACTGATGTTTATTTTCATAATGCTGTGGGCTATAGTGAAAATAGCCTTTGAGAACTTTTCAAGGGGGGCCTGGAGGGGATATCACATAATTTCCTGCCTTAAGACCACTCCTTCAGAAAAGAGGGCCCTAGCATTCAGCATACCTGATATTCACAAGTCATCTGTTGAATACTGTGCATTTGTGTGAGAGAAGTTTTGTCACGGTTTAAAGCTGGGCTGGCTATTAAATGGATGGCAGATGCTCTCTATTAACCCTTTCCTTCTGCCAGAAGGAGGAAGGAAAAGAGAAAAGGGAGAGAGACTTACAGGTTGGAAAGTTAAAACAGTTTTAATAAACTATAACAATGAAAAAGAGTATAATAATAATGGAAATAATTAAATCTATACAAAACCAAGATCGAGCTCCCCTGATGACGACCACGACACCGCTGGCGCTGCAGGGCAGGCTCCGGGAAGGCCCAGGCTGGACTCGGCGGCAGATGGGAACGGGATTCAGGGATGCACGGATTGGGAGCGAAGGCAGGAGAAAAACGGACAGAGTCCTCTCGGGACACCGGCCATAGAAGAAGAGAGGGTGGCCATCCTGATCCCCCCGCTTTATACTGAGAATGACGTGTAGGGGATGGAACACCTCGTTGGTCAATTTTAGGTCACCTGCCCTGTCCGCTCCTCCCCGCAAGTGCGACTCTTTTATGGTCTTTCACTTGTGGACCATGAGGAATTTAGCAGTGACCTTGGTCACTTGAGTCTTGGGAGGCTTGTTGCTTATCAGGGGCTTGCATTTGAGCAGTTGCAGAAAGAGCAAAGACTCATCTGGCCCTTGGAATATTACTCCTTTTTGCTCATGGATGTGGGCACCAATGATAATGCTAGGGTGATCTTGAGCGTATTGAGTTTTTATAGAGCTGTGAGGAGCCTAGGACATTGTCTGAGCATGCAGGGATGGAGTTAGGGAAGCCTGAGATCAGCTGGAGTCGCAACTAGAGAGGGATGTGGAGGACAGCAGGAAGGGTTACATTGGCAGCAAAAGGCCCAGTTTTTTCCTCAATGAACATGGAAAAGGCTGAGGTACCCAGGTACTTGATGCCACTTTGCCTTGGTTTTCACTGGTAAGGTCTGCCTTCTGGCCTCTCAGGTCCCAGAGTTTAGTGACAGTCTGTGGGAGTGAAGTATTTCCCACAGTAGACAAAGTTTAAGTTAGTGACCACTTAAGCCAACTGCAGATTCACAAGTCTATGGGACCAGATAGGATGCATCTGAGGGTGCTGAGGGAACTGGCTCATGTTATTGTGAGCCCACTCTGTCATCTTTGAAAGGCCATGGTGATTGGGAGATGTTTCTGATGACTCGGAGGGGGGGAGGGGGGAACCACAACACACACACAAACATTACTCCCATTTTCAAGAAAGAGGATCTGGGAAACTACAGGCTGGTTAGCCTTGCCTCAGTCCTTGGAAAAGTTAAGGAACAAATCCTCCTGGAAGTCATTTCTGAGAACATGAAGTGCAAGAAGGTGATTGTGAGCAGCCAGCATGGGTTTACCAAGAGTAAATTGTGCCCAGTTGCCCTCTCATGATGACTGGCTGTGTGGATGAGGGGGGAAAAAACGGTGGATGTTGACTTTAGAAAGGCTTTTGATGTGATCTCCATACCTCACAAATTTGGTGAAGTGGATGATAAGGTGGGTGGAATTAGCTGGGCTGCTGGGCTTGGAGGGCTGTGATCAGCAGTGCAAAGTCCAACTGGTGGCCAATTACTAGTGGTATCTCTTAGAGATGGATATTGGGGCGAATACTGTTTAATGTCTGTTAAACACTGGATAATGCAACTTTGTCCCCTCTCTGCAAGTTTGCAGATAAGACCAAATTGTGGGGAGAAGTCAATATGTTATAAGGCTGGGCTGTTGTTATTCAGAGGGACCTAAACAGGTTGGAGAAATGGGCTGGCAGGCACCTCGTGCAGTTCAACAAAGACAAATGCCAAATCCTGCACCTGGGACGATATAACACCCCTTACCAGTTCAGGCTGAGCACCAACTGGCTAGAAAGCAGCTTTGCAAAAAAGGACATGAGGGTCCTAGTGGACAAGTTGAATATGAGACAGCAATACGCCCTTGTAGTGAAGGTCAACCAAATATTGGGCTGTGTTAGCAAGAGTGTAATAGCAGGTTGAGGGAAAAGATTCTTTCCTTCTATTCAGCACTTGGGCCTCTAGGTGTCATCTTGTGTGTCCAGTTCTGGGCTCCTAGTACAAGACTGACATGGACATGTGGTGTGGTTGACACGCCTGAGGGATGGGATGCCATTCAGGGGGACCTGAACAAGCTAGAGAAGTGGGCCCATATGAAACTCATGAGGTTCAACAAGGCCAAGTGCAAGGTCCTGCGCCTGGGTCGGGGTAATCCCTGGTATCAATACAGGCTGTGGGATGAAGGGATCGAGAGCAGCCCTGCCGAGAAGGACTTGGGGGTACTGGTGGATGAAAAGCTGGACATGAGCCAGCAATGTGCGCTCGCAGCCCAGAAAGCCAATTGCATCCTGGGCTGCATAAGAAGCAGTGTGGACAGCAGGCCAGGGGAGGTGATTCTGTTCCTCTGCTCTGCTCTCATGAGACCCCACCTGGAGTACTGCATTCAGCTCTGGAGTCCTCAGCACAAGAAAGACATGGACCTGTTGGAGCAGGTCCAGAGGAGGACCACAAAAATGATCAGAGGGCTGGAGCACCTCTCCTATGAAGAGAGGCTGAGAGAGTTGGGGTTGTTCAGCCTGGAGAAGAGAAGAGAAGGCTCTGGGTAGACCTTATTGCGGCCTTTCAATACTTAAAGGGGGCCTATAAGAAAGATGAGGATGGACTTTTTACCAAGGCCTGTAGTGACAGGGCAGGGGTTTTAAACTAAAAGAGGGTAGATTTAGATTAGATATAAGGAAGAAATTTTTTACAATGAGGGGGGTGAAACACTGGCACAGGTTGCCCAGAGAGTTGGTAGGTACCCCATCCCTGGAAACATTCAAGGTCAGGTTGGACAGGTCTCTGAACAACCTGATCTAGTTATAGATGCCCCTGCTCATTGCAGGGGGGGTTGGACTAGATGACCTTTAAAGGTCCCTTCCAACCCAAACCATTTGTCATGGTTTAAAGCTGGGCTGGCTATTAATCTGGGTAGCAGATGCTCTCTATTAACCCTCTCTCCCCCAGAAGGGGAAGTAAAAGAGAAAAGGGAGAGAGACTTATGGGTTGGAAAATTAAAATGGTTTTAATAAACTATAATGATAAAAAGAGAGTACAATAATGATGATAGAAATAATTAAATATATACAAATATATACAAAACCAAGATCAAGCTCCCCTGATGAAGATCACGTCACCACCGGCACTGCAGGGCAGGCTCTGGGAAGGCCCAGACTGGACTCAGCAACAGACAGGAACTGGGTTCGGAAATGCACGGATTGGAATTGAGGGCAGGGGAAAAACGGACAGAGTCCTCTTGGGATGCTGGCCGTGGAAGAAGAGAGCGAGACCCTCGTGATCCCTCAGCTTTATACTGAGAATGACGTGTAGGGGATAGAACACCTCGTTGGTCAATTTTGGGTCACCTGCCCTCTCCGCTCCTCCCCGCAAGTGTGACTCTTTTATGGTCTTTCACTTGTGGACCATGAGGAATTTAGCAGTGACCTTGGTTTCTCCAGGAATAAGTATAAGTAAGAGCCTTTCTGCATAACAGCCCTACCGGTGCCTCAGCGATAACTACAAGCTTTCAGCATTATCAGCCCTAGAAGCAGACACTGTCTGCAAAACATGCAGTTAGTTTCAGAAAGTGCAGTTACTTAGAAGAAGCTTAGCTGAAAGTCAAAATCACTGGAAGGAAAATTGGTTCTGTTTTAGGCCAAACCAGGACATTCCACCCCTTATTCCATACAGTTTACGTCCTGCTCTTTACGTCACTACTGCTTTTTCATTTTCAAATATATACAGATATCACTAGTTTATGATTCATCTCTATACAAAAGTTCGTTAAGTTCATTTAGTTCATGATTGCGGGTTTCCATCTGGCATAGCAGTCTCTCAGGGCAGGAGAGATGGTATGAGTTTTGTCACGGTCCGTGCCCACGGGTTGCAGGTTGAAGATGTCAGTCTCGAGGAGGTTACTGGACGCCACTTGATGAAGCTAGCTCCGGTCTCATCACCACTGCCTCAACCTGAAAGACACTTATGAACACTGTTAGCATTATGCAGCAATTAACATCATGCAGTTCAGAATTAAGTATTCTCACCCAGAATCACCTTCAGGGACACGTCGGACTTCACCATCCTGCAGCATCACCCACCAAGTACATCCAGGCCCTTGAGTGAAAGCAATCCCACGAATGGGTTTGCCTTTGCCTGAAGCAGGTGTGGTCATTTAAGGCTGGGCCAGCTGTTAAGTGGACGACAGAAGCTCTCTATTAACCCTTTCCTTCCCCAGAGGGGAAAAGGAAAAGAGAAAAAGGAGAGAGACTTATGGGTTGGAAAGTTAAAACAGTTTTAATAAACAATAACAATGAAAAAAAGAGTATAGTAAATAATGAACTCTATACAAAACCGCTACTGAGCCCCCCCCCGATGATGATCACGTCACTGCTGACGCTGCAGGGCAGGTGCTGGGGAGTCCCAAACCAGATGCAGCAGCAGGTGGGAACCGAATTCAGGAGCAAAGGCAGGAGCGCGGGCAGAGTCCTCCCTGGATCCCAGCCATAGGGGAAGAGAGCGCGACCCACGTGGTCCCTCAGCTTTAAACTGAGTATATCATGTGGGTGGGATGGAATAGCCCGTTGGTCAGTTTGGGTCACCTGTCCTGTCTGCTCCTCCCCGCAGGTTCGACACTTTTACGATCCTTTCCTTTGTGGAACAAAGAGATCCAACAGGGACCCTAGTTCCCACAGAAACAAGCACGTGTAGTCAACTTCAGAAAGTACAGTCACTTAAAAAATAAACTCAACTGAAAAGTCTGTCCTAGTCCAAACCAGGACAGCACGAAAACCCAGGCAGTTTTCCCCAACAAATTCCTTGCGTGCACCACGGGGACTTTATCCCCATCTATCTACTGTATGTAAAAGGTCCAACTGAGCAGGGCCGGCTCGATTGATAGATCCCCTGGTGTTAACTAACCAGGTGGCTTGTGCCAAATGCTTATCCCGGTTTTTAAAGGTTCCACCCCCCATTGCTTTCAGAGTAGTTTTTAGCAGCCCATTATACCGTTCAATTTTCCCAGAGGCTGGTGCATGATAGGGGATGTGATATACCCATTCGATGCCATGCTCTTTGGCCCAGTTGTCTATGAGACTGTTTTTGAAATGAGTCCCATTGTCCGACTCAATTCTCTCTGGCGTGCCGTGTCGCCACAAGATTTGCTTTTCGAGGCCCAGGATAGTGTTCCGGGCAGTGGCATGGGGCACAGGGTATGTTTCCAGCCATCTGGTGGTCGCCTCCACCATGGTAAGCACATAACGTTTACCCTGGCGGGTTTGAGGGAGTGTGATGTAGTCAATTTGCCAGGCCTCCCCATATTTATATTTCAACCACCTCCCCCCATACCACAGAGGTTTTAACCGTTTGGCCTGTTTAATTGCAGCCCGTGTTTCATAATCGTGGATGACCTGTGCAATAGCGTGCATGGTTAAGTCCACCCCTCGGTCACGAGCCCATCTGTATGTTGCGTCTCTCCCTTGATGACCTGAAGTGTCATGGGCCCACCGAGCTAGAAATAGTTCACCTTTATGTTCCCAGTCCAAATCTATTTGGAACACTTTAGCAGCCTGATCCGCTTGTTGGTTGTTTCGATGCTCCTCAGTGGCCGGACTTTTAGGTACGTGAGCATCTACATGACGTACTTTCACGACTAGTTTCTCTAGCCGAGCAGCAATATCTTGCCACAATTCAGCAGCCCAAACAGGCTTGCCTCTGCACTTCCAGTTGCTTCGCTTCCACGGCTTTAACCACCCCCAGAAGGCATTTGCCACCATCCATGAGTCAGTGTAGAGATACAGCCTTGGCCACTGTTCTCGTTCAGCAACGTCTAAAGCCAGCTGGATGGCTTTTACCTCTGCGAATTGACTCGATTCACCTTGTCCTTCTGTGGCTTCCGTGACTCGTCGTACAGGACTCCATGCAGCAGCTTTCCACCTCCGATGTTTTCCTACAAGACGGCAGGATCCATCGGTGAACAGGGCACACTGCTTCTCATCCTCTGGTAGTTCATTATACGGTGGGGCTTCTTCAGCACGTGTCACCTCCTCTTCTGGTGGCATTCCAAAGTCTTTGCCTTCTGGGCAGTCCATGACCACTTCTAAGATTCCTGGGCAATTAGGGTTTCCTATTCGAGCCCTCTGTGTAATTAATGCAATCCATGTACTCCATGTAGCATCAGTTGCATGATGGGTAGTAGGATTCTTACCCTTGAACATCCAGCCGGTCACTAGCGGTGTTCCCCAGGGCTCAGTTCTGGGGCCGGTGCTGTTCAATATCTTTAGAGATGATCTAGACGTAGGGACTGAGTGCACCCTCAGCAAATTTGCAGATGACACCAAGCTGGGTGGGAGTGTCGATCTGCTGGAGGGTAGGAAGGCCCTACAGAGGGATCTGGACAGGTTAGATGGATGGGCCGAGACCAACGGCATGAGGTTCAACAAGAACAAGTGCCGGGTCTTACACTTGGGCCACAACAACCCCATGCAGCGCTACAGGCTGGGGGAAGAGTGGTTAGAAAGAGACCTGGGGGTGCTGATCGACAGCCGGCTAAACATGAGCCAGCAGTGCGCCCAGGTGGCCAAGAAGGCCAATGGCATCCTGGCCTCTCTTAGGAATAGTGTAGCCAGCCGGTCTAGGGAAGTGATCGTCCCCCTGTACTGGGCACTGGTGAGGCCGCACCTTGAATCCTGTGTCCAGTTCTGGGCCCCGCACTTCAAGAGAGATGTCGAGGTGTTGGAGCGAGTCCAGAGGAGGGCGACCAAGCTGGTGAAGGGTCTGGAGGGTCTGACCTGTGAGGAACGGCTGAGGGAGCTGGGGTTGTTTAGCCTGGAGAAGAGGAGGCTCAGAGGTGACATTATTGCCATCTACAACTGCCTGAAGGGAGGGTGTAGTGGAGTGGGTGTCGGCCTCTTCTCCCGGGCAACTAGCGATAGGACAAGAGGACACAGCCTCAAGCTTTGCCAGGGGAGGGTCAGGTTGGACATTAGGAAGAATTTCTTCTCAGAAAGGGTCGTTAGACATTGGAAGGGGCTGCCCAGGGAGGTGATGGAGTCACCATCTCTAGAGGGGTTTAAGAAAAGACTGGACACAGCACTTAGTGCCATGGTCTAGTTGACACGGTGGTGTCAGGGCAATGGTTGGACTCGATGATCCCAGAGGTCTCTTCCAACCTGGTTGATTCTGTGATTCTGTGATTCTGTGATCCAGCCCAGTACTGGTAATCGGGGTGCCAGGAGGAGCTGTGCTTCAGTACCGATTACCTCTGAAGCAGCTCTAGCTCCTTCATACGCTGCCAATATCTCTTTTTCAGTTGGAGTATAGTTGGCCTCGGAGCCCCTGTATCCTCGACTCCAAAATCCTAGGGGTCAACCTCGAGTCTCCCCTGGTGCTTTCTGCCAGAGGCTCCAGGTAGGACCATTGTCCCCGGCTGCAGTGTAGAGCACATTTTTAACATCTTGTCCTGCCTGGACTGGTCCAAGGGCTACTGCATGCACAATCTCTTGTTTAATCTGTTCAAAAGCCTGTCGTTGTTCAGGGCCCCACTGAAAATCATTCTTCTTTCTGGTCACTTGATAAAGAGGGCGTACAATCTGGCTGTAATCTGGAATATGCATTCTCCAGAAACCCACAACGCCTAAGGTGGCTTGTGTTTCCTTTTTGTTAGTTGGTGGGGACATGGCTGTTATTTTGTTGCTCACCTCTATCGGGATCTGGCGACGCCCATCTTGCCATTTGATCCCTAAAAACTGGATCTCCCGGGCAGGCCCCTTGACCTTGTCTCTTTTTATGGCAAAACCAGCTTGCAGAGGAATCTGGATCGTATTCTCCCCTTTCTCAAAAACTTCTGCTGCTGTGTCACCCCATACAATGATGTCATCAATGTATTGCAAATGTTCTGGAGCTCCACCCTCTTCCAGTGCAGTCTGCATCAGTCCGTGGCAAATAGTAGGGCTGCGTTTCCACCCCTGGGGCAGTCGATTCCAGGTGTACTGGATACCTCTCCAGGTAAAAGCGAACTGTGGCCTGCACTTTGGTGCCAAGGGAATAGAGAAAAAGGCGTTAGCAATGTCTATGGTGGCGTACCACTGGGCTGCCTTTGACTCCAGTCTGTACTGAAGTTCTAGCATGTCTGGCACGGCAGCCCTCAGCGGTGGTGTGACTTCATTTGGGCCACGATAGTCCACAGTTAATCTCCATTCTCCATTAGACTTTCGCACTGGCCATATAGGGCTATTAAAGGGTGAGCGAGTCTTGCTAATCACTCCTTGATTTTCTAATTGTCTAATCAGTTTATGAATGGGGGTCAGGGAGTCTCGATTGGTGCGATATTGCCGTCGTTGCACCGTTGTGGTAGCAATTGGCACCTGTTGTTCTTCAACCTTCAGCAGCCCCACAACAGAAGGATCCTCTGAGAGGCCAGGCAAGGTAGACAGCTGTTTGATGTCCTCAGTCTCTACAGCTGCTATACCAAAGGCCCATCGATACCCTTTTGGGTCCTTAAAATACCCTCTCTTGAGGTAGTCTATGCCAAGGATGCACGGAGCATCTGGGCCAGTCACAATGGGGTGCTTTTTCCATTCATTACCAGTTAGGCTCACCTCGGCCTCCAATACAGATAACTCTTGAGATCCCCCCGTCACTCCCGAAATACTGATAGATTCTGTCCCTTTGTGATCCGATGGCATTAGGGTGCACTGTGCACCAGTGTCTACCAGAGCTCGATACCTTTGTGGTTTTAGTGTGCCAGGCCATCGAATCCACACAGTCCAATAAACTCGGTTGTCCCTCTCCTCCACCTGGCTGGAGGCAGGGCCCCTCTAATCAAGGAATGGATTCGTGCTGCTCACGGGGACTGGACCTTCATTCCCCTTATTCACATCTGGTACATAGGGATCTGAGGCCCATCTACACTGACTGGGGTACTGCTCACTGGAAACTGGAGCAGCCCTCCTCCTAGGAAAATTCCCTCTGCTATTTCTTTTACCTTGCAATTTGTGTACTCGTGCCTGTAGGGCAGCGGTAGGTTTTCCATCCCATCTCCTTATGTCCTCTCCATAATCACACAGGGAAAACCACAGGGTACCTCGCAGCGTGTTCCATTTCCCTTGAGCCGGTCTTGTAGGAGGGCGTCGTCTCTTAATGGCTGCGATGCGGGCCCGTGCAGGTGGAGAGTCAAATCTATTCTCCATCCTGGACAGTTTGTCAGTTTTTCAAATAAGTTCTCTGATTTCTCAGTCAGTTTTTCCACAGCCGCGATGCAGGCCTGCATTGGAGAAGAGACACTATCTTCCTACTGACGCATTTTGTTAGCCACCTCACCCACAGTAGTTACTGTCTCTTCTTCTCCTCCCCAAATCAATACTGTCAGTGTGTGGGCGTATGTCAATGGAGCACTCTGCACAAACTTCCGCAACATAGGTTGGTTACATTGCACCTCATCAGGATCTACAATTATCTGTGGGTCACTACAAATCATCTCCCACACAGCTAATTCTCTCAGGTACTTAATACCTTTTTCCACAGTGGTCCATTTGCTTGTGCGGTATGCAATATCATCCTTAAAGGGATACCTGCTCTTTATGGCTGACAAGAGTCGCCTCCAGAGGCTGAGAATGTTTGCCTTTTTCCCAAGCACCTTATCGATACCACCGTCTCTGGACAGGGATCCCAACTGCTTGGCTTCTCTACCCTCCAAGTCCAAGCTATTGGCCCCATTATCCCAGCATCGGAGCAACCAGGTAATAAGTGGCTCACCTTCATGGCGGCTAAAATCTTTTCTTATATTTCGCAACTCCTTCAGGGATAAGGAGTGGATGGTTACCTCTGATTCTGACTCTTCCCCCTGGGATGGCTCTGCTTGAGAGGGACCCTCATCTCCATTGTCATCTTTCACTATGCGAGCTGATTTCTTTTGGTATTTCTTCCTGGTTACAGGGGCGGTTGATACTGGCACGGGTTGAGTGGGAGTGGCCACAGTGGCTGTAGCCGAGGCTGGTGTAGCTGCGGTGCCCATTGTCGGAATTTGAGTGGCTGCAGTGTCTGTTGTCGAGGTGAAGTAGATGCAGTGGCTGTCACAGGGGCTGCAGTGGCTATGGTGCAGGTTGATGAGGCTTCAGTGGCTGCAACGCTGCATCGATGTTTGATTCTACACCATGCCTGAAGAACATTCAGGAAAACCTATAATAGAAACATGCCATGTAGATAGCCCAACCATATCCAAAGTTCTGAAAATTTGACGGAATCATCATGGCAGAAAAGGGAAGAGTACGATTTCCCAAAGTAAAAACCGAAAGTGTAATTATTAACAATGACCGCTATGTGGCGCTAGAAGCACTCAAATGGAGTCGCTGCTACTGATTCGCGATTAAAGCTGCCCGCCATTGTGTCATAGAGATAAGAGATCGGAGTGGTAACGGCCCAGTTTATCACGACATAGATCAGTATCAAACCCCATAGCAAAACGATGTATTTGGACCAGCGCCCAGAATCGAGAAAATGCACATAAACACTAAGTAAGCAGTAACACAGCGCATACGGCAGGTAAGGCAGCATTACAACACTCAACTCTGAACAAAGCTCTAAAAAGGCACAATATAACACTTTGCTCCACCACAACATGACATGAGCTGTCTGTTTTAATTTCCAACCCCTCAAGACTCTCAAAGGAAGAAATCTGATACTCTCTCGACTGAGCTCTCTGGGTCTTCTCCTGCCGGAGCCGGGATTCGAACTATTCAGGCAACCTATCAGAGCCCGTCTCCTGCCCCACGTTGGGCATCAATAAATCTGTCACTGTTTAAAGCTGGGCTGGCTATTAAATGGATGGCAGATGCTCTCTATTAACCCTTTCCTTCTGCCAGAAGGGGAAGGAAAAGAGAAAAGGGAGAGAGACTTATGGGTTGGAAAGTTAAAACAGTTTTAATAAACAATAACAATATAAAAGAGTATGATAATAATGGAAATAATTAAATATATGCAAATATATACAAAGCCAAGATCGAGCTCCCCTGAGGACAATCTGCTGGAGGGTAGGAAGGCCCTACAGAGGGATCTGGATGGGTTAGATAGATGGGCTGAGACCACCGGCATGAGGTTCAACAAGAACAAGTGCCGGGTCTTACACTTGGGCCACAACAACCCCATGCAGCGCTACAGGCTGGGGGAAGAGTGGTTAGAAAGAGACCTGGGGGTGCTGATGGACAGGTGGCTAAACATGAGCCAGCAGTGTGCCCAGGTGGCCAAGAAGGCCAATGGCATCCTGGCCTCTATTAGGAATAGCGTAGCCAGCCGGTCTAGGGAAGGGATCGTCCCCCTGTACTCGGCACTGGTGAGGCCACACCTTGAATCCTGTGTCCAGTTCTGGGCCCCGCACTTCAAGAGAGATGTCGAGGTGTTGGAGCGAGTCCAGAGGAGGGCGACCAAGCTGGTGAAGGGTCTGGAGGGTCTGACCTGTGAGGAACGGCTGAGGGAGCTGGGGTTGTTTAGCCTGGAGAAGAGGAGGCTCAGAGGTGACATTATTGCCGTCTACAACTGCCTGAAGGGAGGTTGTAGCGGAGTGGGAGTCGGCCTCTTCTCCCGGGCAACTAGCGATAGGACAAGAGGACACAGCCTCAAGCTTCGCCAGGGGAGGGTCAGGTTGGACATTAGGAAGAATTTCTTCTCAGCAAGGGTCATTAGCCATTGGAAGGGGCTGCCCAGGGAGGTGGTGGAATCACCATCTCTGGAGGGGTTTAAGAAAAGACTGGCCATGGCACTTAGTGCCATGGTCTAGTTGCCATGGTGGTGTCAGGGCAATGGTTGGACTCGATGATCCCAGAGGGCTCTTCCAACCTGGTTGATTCTGTGATTCTGTGACCAGGACACCGCTGGCACTGCAGGGCAGGCTCCATGAAGTCCCGGACTGGACTCAGCGGCAGACGGGAACTGGATTCAGGAATGCACAGATTGGGATCGAGGGCAGGAGAAAAATGGACAGAGTCCTCTTGGGACGCCGGCCATAGAAGAAGAGAGGGTGGCCATCCTGATCCCCCAGCTTTAAACTGAGAATGACGTGTAGGGGATGGAACACCTCGTTGGTCAATTTTGGGTCACCTGCCCTCTCCGCTCCTCCCCGCAAGTGCGACTCTTTTATGGTCTTTCACTTGTGGACCATGAGGAATTTAGCAGTGACCTTGGTTTCTCCAGGAATAAGTCCAGCAAGAGCCTTTCTGCATAACAGCCCTACCGGTGCCTCAGCGATAACTACAAACTTCGAGCGTTATCAGCCCTAGAAGCAGACACTGTCTGCAAAACATGCAGTCAGCTTCAGAAAGTGCAGTTACTTAGAAGAAGCTTAGCTGAAAGGAAAAATCACTGAAAGGAAAATTGGTTCTGTTCTAGTCCAAACCAGGACAAGTTCGTTTTCCAAAAAAATGTAGCACATCCCATGACAATCTTTGCAGAGAGGCTAAATCTATGAATAGAGAGCACATCTGGAATTTGGTGTGCTCTCCTAAGAATTTGCACCTCAGAGCTCAGACGTGGCTTGCCTCTGCTTCCTCTGTTTAATCAGCCAAGAATCTGTATGTTGCCTTATGGAGTATGGAAGCTGTGTTGAATTTTTCAGGGGAGGGTAGGGTGCTCATATGCCCTTAGACTGAGTCTTGCAAGATGACAAATGAGACTCTACCTGCGTGAGGTTGTTGACCTTTGTGTGCGTATGTTAGCTCTGGAGACCAGCGAGACTGTTAGGTCAGCTTGATCTTTTACTTGCATTCTGTGCTGACTAAAAGCACTGTAGCTGTCCTTAGTGTGATGCTGATATTGAACTTACAAGTGCTGCAAAAATGATCCCTTTTGGGGAGATAAGGGCATATTCATATATAGAAATGGGAAGAGAGATGAACTTTTTTGAAGCTGTTGGGGAACAAGTCCTGCTTTAGGTGCTTGTGGATATTTATATTTAGTATGTACGGTGCAATTCAGACTATTTGCAACTCTTCTAATCTGATTTAACCAGGTTTTTCATCTGTTTGGTACTGTGCCAGAACCAGACATTTGCATGAGGTGGGTGGAACATGGAAAAGAACGAAATTGCATTTTAATGTAAACATCTCTGGGGACTTGGAGGTAATCAGTCAAATGAGATGGCCAGGAGGTGAAGGGCTTAACTACATCTTACTGGTATTATAACTGGTTCTGGAGACTGTCGGACCTACTAAACCTCTCAGTAGAAAGCCTTTATGGCTGTCACTACTTCCACTGGGTAGTTTCTTTTGGAAATGAGGCTTGCTTCTTCCCATAGGAGCTTCTTGGTTCTCTCACTTCTATAATGTTGTTGTTAGCCTTTGCCAGCTTCACCTACTGGAAGCTTTTCTGTTTTTTGGGAGTTAAGAGTATTGGCTCTGATCCGGCCATTGTTCCTGTTTATTGAGAGGAAGAAAGTTATTACTGCTGAAGCAGGGAAAGGACAGTCTGTCCCTTAGCAAATACTTTGTCTGGGAAATGAGTGGGGGAAGAAACGTGATATTTGGTCTGGATGAGTGTCCTGGTTTGGCCTAAAACAGAACCAATTTTCCTTTCAGTGATTTTTACTTTCAGCTCAGTCTCCTCTAAGTAACTGCACTTTCTGAAGCTAACTGCATGTTTTGCAGACAGTGTCTGCTTCCAGGGCTGATAACGTTCGAGGTTTGTAGTTATCGCTGAGGCACCGGTAGGGATGTTATGCAGAAAGGCTCTTGCTGGACTTATTCTTAGAGAAACCAAGGTCACTGCTAAATTCCTCACTGCTTACGAGTGAAGAGCCGAAGGGGGGGTCGCACCTGCAGGGAGGAGCGGACAGGGCAGGTGACCCAAAACTGACCAACGAGGTGTTCCATCCCCTACACGTCATTCTCGGTATAAAGCTGAGGGGATCAGGATGGCCACCCTCTCTTCTTCTATGGCTGGCATCCAAAGAGGACTCTGTCCATTTTTCTCCTGCCCTCGATTCCAGTCCGTGCATTTCTGAATCCAGTTCCCGTGCGTCGCTGAGTCCAGTCTGGGCCTTCCCAGAGCCTGCCCTGCAGCGCCAGCGGTGTGATCGTGATCTTCATCGGGGGAGCTCGATCTTGGTTTTGTATATACTTATGCTCTAGGGGAACCTGCTTTGGCAGGGTGTTGGACTAGATGATCTCCAGAGGTCCCTTCCAACCCTAACCAGTCTGTGATTCTATATTTGTATATATTTAATTATTTCCATTATTATTATTATATGCTTTTTTATTATTATAGTTTATTAAAACTGTTTTAACTTTCCAACCTGTAAGTCTCTCTTCCTTTTCTCTTTTCCTTCCCCTTCTGGAGGGGGAGAGGGTTAATAGAGAGCATCTGCCATCGGTTTAATAGCTGGCCCAGCTTTAAACCGTGACAATGAGATTTGGGTCTTGGATGGAAACGTGATGGGTTGCAAACTAAGCGTGGGATATGCTCAGCAGTCTGGGCTCAGCACATAAAGGTAATGTTTTCACAGTGATTCTACACAGAAGGGACCAGCATGATTGCTCACCTAACATGCAGTGAGGCTGGAAGTGGAACTGTGAGCTTTGGCAGTAGCTCTAACTTGTGTATCTCCCTCTGTCTTTGAAAGAAATGAGATCCTTTTTTTAACCTACCTTGGGTGTGTTATTTAAGGGTGTGGACTCTTAAAGATTTCTTAAGGACACTGTAGCTTGCCTCAAAGGCCAAGTGTCTACACGTGCGTGCATTTCTGTCTTGGGGCCCCTGTCTGTTCATAGAATCGTGGAATGGTTGAGGTTTGAAGGGACGTCTGGAGGTCACCTGGTCCAACCCCCCCCCCCGCCCTGCTCAAGCAGTGCCAGTTGCCCAAGACCATCTCCAGACAGCTTTTGAATATCTCCAAGGAGGGAGACTCCACAACCCCACTGGGCAACCTGTTCCAGTGCTCAGTCACCCTCACAGTGAAAAAGTGTTTCCTGATTCTCAGACGGAACCTCCTGTGTTTCAGTTTGTGCCCATTGCCTCTTGTCCTGTCACTGGGCACCACTGAAAAAAAGCCTGGCTCGGTCTTGTTTGCACCCTCCCTTCAGGTATTTATATACGTTGGTGAGATCCCCCCCTGAGCCTTCTCTTCTCTAGGCTAAACAGTCCCAGCTCTCTCAGCCTTTCCTCATAGGAGAGATGCTCTAGTCCCTTAATCATCTTCGTCGCCCTTTGTTGTACTCTCTCCAGTATATCCATGTCTCTCTTGTACTGAGGAGCCCAGAACTGGACACAATACTCCAGGTGGGGCATCACCAGTGCTGAGTAGAGGGGAAGGATCATCTTCCTCGACCTGCTGGCAACACTCCTCCTAATGAAGTCCAGGATACTGTTTGCCCTCTTTGCGGCAAGGGCACGCTGCTGGCTCATGTTCAACTTGGTGTCCACCAGGACCCCCAGGTCCTTCTCTGCAGAGCTGCTTTCCAGCTGGGTGGCCCCCAGCATGTACTGGTGCCTGGGGTTGTTCCTCCCCCGGTGCAGGACCTTGTACTTCCCCTTGTTGAACTTCATGAGGTTCCTGTCGGCCCATTTCTCCAGCCTGTCCAGGTCCCTCTGGATGGCAGCACGACCCTCTGGCATATTGGCCACTCCTCCCAGTTTTGTGTCATCTGCAAACTTGCTGAGGGTACACTGTGGCCCATCATCCAGATCATTAATGAAGAGGCTGAACAGGACTGGACCCAGTACAGACCCCTGGGGTACACCGCTAGTCACTGGTGTCCAACTAGACTTCATGCCACTGATTGCCACAGTCTGGGCGCAGCCGTTCAGCCAGTTTTCAATCCATCTGACTGGCTGCTCATCCAGCCCATACTTCATCAGCTTCTGTATGAGTATTTTATGGGAGACTGTGTCAAAAACCTTACTCAAATCTAGGTAGACAATATCCACTGCTCTCCCCTCAACCACCAGGCCTGTCATTTCATCATAGAAGTTTATCAGTTTTGGTCAGGCATGACTTCCCCTTGGTGAATCCATGCTGGCTACTCCAAATCACCTTCTGGTCCTTTGTGTGCCTGGAAATGGTTTCCAGGAATAGTTGCTCCATCACCTTTCCCAGGAATGGAGGTGAGGCTGACTGACTTGTAGTTCCCTGGGTCTTCTTTCCTGCCCTTCTTGAAGATAGGAGGGATGTTTGCTTTCCTCCAGTCCTCAGGCATCTCTCCCAATCACCATGACCAAGCAAAGATTATCAAGCGCATCCTTGCAGTGACATCCCCCAGCTCCCTCAGCACTCATGGGTGCATCCCATCAGGGCCCATGGACTTATGTATGTCCAGGTTGCTTAAGTATTCCCTGACCTGATCCTATTCAACCAAGGGCACATCTTCTTTGCTCCAGATTTTCCCCTGGTCTCTGGGACCTGGGATTCCTGAAGGCTGGTCTTGCCAGGAAAGACTGAGGTGAAAAAGACATTTGGTACCTCAGCCTTTTCCACGTCCTGTGTCACCAGGTCCCCTGCCTCATTCAGCAGCAGGCCCACGTTTTCCTTAGTCTTCCTTTTGTCACCTATGTACTTAGAAAAGCCCTTATATTTGTCTTTGATATCCCTTGCCAGATTCAACTCCAGGTGGGCTTTGGCTTTCCTAACTGTTGTAGAAATCTTCACATAAATTGCCATAGAAGTTCTCATGAATTCAGCAGATAAGAATCAATAGAGATGAAAAAGAATTAAGAATAGAATAATAAATATAAGTCAATCTGATAAACACAGGTAGGCTTTCACAATCCATGAATATTGTTCTCAAAGCTCCTTTGTATAATCCTGACCTATGACTGAACAGATCATCAATCAAAGCTTAATGAGTAGCTAAGCAGGAGTAGGCCTAGAAGTATTACTTTCTGATGCCTTGTCACGGTTTAAAGCTGGGCTGGCGATTAAACCTGCAGCAGACGCTCTCTGTTAACCCTCCCCCACCCCCAGAAGGGAAAGGGAAAGGGAAAAGGGAGAGAGACTTACGGGTTGGAAAGTTAAAACAGTTTTAATAAACCTATAATAATGAAAAAGAGTATAATAATAATATTGGAATAATCAAATATATACAAATATATATACAAAACCAAGATCGAGCTCCCCCGATGTCGGCAACGTCACCACTGGCACTGCCGGGCAGGCTCCGGGAAGGCCCAGGCTGGGCCTAGCGACGGTCGAGAGCTGGATTCAGGGATGCACAGATCAGGATCGGGGGCAGCAGGAAAACAGACGGAGTCCTCCTTGGACACCGGCCATAGCAGCAAGAGCAAGAGAGCGAGACCCTCGTGATCCCCCCGCTTTATACCGAGAATGACGTGTATGGGATGGAATACCCTCGTTGGTCAATTTTGGGTCACCTGCCCTGTCTGCTCCCCCTGCAACTGCGACCCCCCACTTCGGCTCTTCACTCATAAGCAGTGAGGAATTCAGCAGTGACCTTGGTTTCTCTAAGACTAAGTACAGCAAGAGCATTACTGCACAACATCCCTACCGGTGCCTCAGCGATAACTACAAACTTCGAGCGTTATCAGTCCTGGAAGCAGACACTGTCTGCAAAAACATGCAGTTAGTTTCAGAAAGTGCAGTTACTTAGAGGAGACTTAGCTGAAAGCAAAAAATCACTGAAAGGAAAATCGGCCTGGTTTAGGCCAAACCAGGACATTCCACCCCTTATTCCATACCATTCACGTCATACTCAGATCACCACTAACTTTTCATTTTAAAATATATACAGATAACATTAGTTTATGATTCATCTCTATACAGAAAAAAAAAAAAAGTTCGTCAAGTTCATTTAGTTCAGGATTGTGGGTTTCCATCTGGCTAGGAGTGTCTCAGGGCAGGAGACATGGTATGAGTTTTGTCACGGTTTGTGCCCACGGGTTGCAGGTTAAAGATGTCAGTCTCGAGGAGGTTACTGGACGCCACTTGCAGCTAGCTCTATTCCCATCACCACTGCTTCAACCTGAAAGACACTTATGAACACTGTTAGTATTATGCAGCAATTAACATCATGCAGTTCAGAATTAAGTATTCTCACCCAAGATCAGATCACCTTCAGGGACACATCGGACTCCACCATCCTGCAGCATCACCCACCAAGTACATCCAGGTCCTTGAGCAAAAGCAACCCCACGAATGGGTTTACCTTTGCCTGTAGCAGGAAGAACCCAGACAGTTTTTCCCAACAGATTCCTTTCATGCACCACAGGGACTTTATCCCCTTCTACTGTATGTAAAAGGTCTGACTGAGCAGGGCCAGCTCGGTTGATAGATCCCCTGGTGTTAACTAGCCAGGTAGCTTGTGCCAAATGCTTATCCCAGTTTTTAAAGGTTCCACCCCCCATTGCTTTTAGGGTAGTTTTTAACAGCCCATTATACCGTTCAATTTTCCCAGAGGCTGGTGCATGATAGGGGATGTGATATACCCACTCGATGCCATGCTCTTTGGCCCAGTTGTCTATGAGACTGTTTTTGAAATGAGTCCCATTGTCCGACTCAATTCTCTCTGGCGTGCCGTGTCGCCACAAGATTTGCTTTTCAAGGCCCAGAATAGTGTTCCGGGCAGTGGCATGGGGCACAGAGTATGTTTCCAGCCATCCGGTGGTCGCCTCCACCATGGTAAGCACATAGTGTTTACCCTGGCGGGTTTGAGGGAGTGTGATATAGTCAATTTGCCAGGCCTCCCCATATTTATATTTCAACCACCGCCCCCCATACCACAAAGGTTTTAACCGTTTGGCTTGCTTAATTGCGGCACATGTTTCACAATCATGGATAACCTGTGCAATAGAGTCCATAGTTAAGTCCACCCCTCGGTCACGAGCCCATCTGTATGTTGCATCTCTCCCTTGATGACCTGAAGTGTCATGAGCCCACCGAGCTAAAAATAGTTCACCTTTATGTTCCCAGTCCAAATCTATTTGGAACACTTTAGCAGCCTGATCTGCTTGTTGGTTGTTTCGATGTTCCTCAGTTGCCCGACTTTTAGGTACGTGAGCATCTACATGACGTACCTTCACGACTAGTTTCTCTAGCCGAGCAGCAATATCTTGCCACAGTTCAGCAGCCCAAATAGGTTTACCTTTACGCTGCCAGTTGCTTCGCTTCCACTGCTTTAACCACCCCCACAAGGCATTTGCCACCATCCATGAGTCAGTATAAAGATACAGCCTTGGCCACTTTTCTCGTTCAGCAATGTCTAGAGCCAGCTGGATGGCTTTTACCTCTGCAAATTGACTTGATTCACCTTGTCCTTCTGTGGCTTCTGTGACTCGTCGTACAGGACTCCATACAGCAGCTTTCCACTTCCGATGCTTTCCTACAAGACGGCAGGATCCATCGGTGAACAGGGCATACTGCTTCTCATCCTCTGGTAGTTCATTATATGGTGGGGCTTCTTCAGCACGTGTCACCTCCTTTTCTGGTGGCATTCCGAAGTCTTTGCCTTCTGGCCAGTCCATGATCACTTCTAAGATTCCTGGGCGATTAGGGTTTCCTATTCGAGCCCTCTGTGTAATTAATGCAATCCATTTACTCCATGTAGCATCAGTTGCATGATGAGTAGTAGGAACCTTACCCTTGAACATCCAGCCTAGTACTGGTAATCGGGGTGCCAGGAGAAGTTGTGCTTCAGTACCAATTACCTCTGAAGCAGCTCTAACTCCTTCATATGCTGCCAGTATCTCTTTTTCAGTTGGGGTGTAATTGGCCTCGGAGCCCTTGTATCCTCGACTCCAAAATCCTAGGGGTCGACCTCGAGTCTCCCCTGGTACTTTCTGCCAGAGGCTCCAGGTAGGACCATTGTCCCCAGCTGCGGTGTAGAGCACATTTTTAACATCTTGTCCCGTACGGACTGGTCCAAGGGCTACTGCATGCACAATCTCTTGTTTAATCTGTTCAAAAGCCTGTCGTTGTTCAGGGCCCCAATGAAAATCATTCTTCTTTCTGGTCACTTGATAAAGAGGGCGTACAATCTGGCTGTAATCTGGAATATGCATTCTCCAGAAACCCACAACGCCTAAGAAGGCCTGTGCTTCCTTTTTGTTAGTTGGTGCAGACATAGCTGTTATTTTGTTGATCACCTCTATCGGGATCTGGCAATGCCCATCTTGCCATTTAATCCCTAAAAACTGGATCTCCCGGGCAGGCCCCTTGACCTTGCCTCTTTTTATGGCAAAACCAGCTTTCAGAAGAATTTGGATGATTTTCTCCCCTTTGTCAAAAACTTCTGCTGCTGTATCACCCCACACAATGATGTCATCAATGTATTGCAAATGTTCTGGAGCTCCACCCTTTTCTAGTGCAGTCTGGATCAGTCCATGGCAAATAGTAGGACTGTGTTTCCACCCCTGGGGCAGTCGATTCCAGGTATACTGGATACCTCTCCAGGTAAAAGCAAACTGTGGCCTGCACTTTGGTGCCAAAGGAATAGAGAAAAATGCATTAGCAATGTCTATGGTGGCGTACCACTTGGCTGCCTTTGACTCCAGTTCGTATTGAAGTTCTAGCATGTCTGGCACAGCAGCACTCAGCGGTGGCGTAACTTCATTTAGGCCACGATAGTCCACAGTTAATCTCCATTCTCCATTAGACTTTTGCACTGGCCATATAGGACTATTAAAGGGTGAGCGAGTCTTGCTAATCACTCCTTGATTTTCTAATTGTCTAATCAGTTTATGAATGGGGATCAGGGAGTCTCGATTGGTGCGATATTGTCGTTGGTGCACCGTGGCAGTAGCAATTGGCACCTGTTGTTCTTCAACCTTCAGCAACCCCACAACAGAAGGATCCTCTGAGAGGCCAGGCAAGGTAAACAGCTGTTTAATGTCCTCAGTCTCTACAGCTGCTATACCAAAGGCCCATCTATACCCTTTTGGGTCCTTAAAATACCCTCTCTTGAGGTAGTCTATGCCAAGGATGCACGGAGCATCTGGGCCAGTCACAATGGGGTGCTTTTTCCATTCATTACCAGTTAGGCTCACCTCGGCCTCCAATACAGATAACTCTTGAGATCCCCCCGTCACTCCCGAAATACTGATAGATTCTGTCCCTTTGTGATCCGATGGCATTAGGGTGCACTGTGCACCAGTGTCTACCAAGGCTCGATACCTTTGTGGTTTTGATGTGCCAGGCCATCGAATCCACACAGTCCAATAAACTCGGTTGTCCCTCTCCTCCACCTGGCTGGAGGCAGGGCCCCTCTAATCAAGGAATGGATTCGTGCTGCTCACAGGGACTGGACCTTCATTTCTCCTATTCACACTTTGGAAAAAGGAATTTGAGGCCCATCTACCCTGACTGGGGTCCTGCTCACTGGTAACTGGAGCAGCCATCCTCCTAGAAAAATTCTCTCTGGTATTTCTGTTAGCTTGCAACTCACGTACTCGTGCCTGTAGGGTACTGGTAGGTTGTCCATGCCATCTGTTCATGTCTTCCCCATAAACATGCAGGGCAAACCACAGGATACCTCGTGATGTGTTCCGTTTCCTTTGAGCTGGTCCTGTAGGAGGCCGTTTTCTCTTAACAGCTGCAACGCGGGCCTGTGTAGGTAGAGAGTCAAGTTTATTCTCTATCCTGGACAGTTTGTCTGACAGTTGTTTAAATGAGTCCTTGTTTTCCTTTGTCAGTTTTTCCACAGCTGAGATGCGGGTCTGCAGTGGGGAAGAAATACTATCTTCATACTGTCGCATACAGTTAGCTATTTCGCCCACACTAGGTCGTGCCATAGCATCTTCTTCCCAGACTAATATTGACAATGTATGGGTGTATGTCGGTGGAGCATTCTTCACAACCTTCCGGAACATGGATCGGTTGCATTCCACTTCATCAGGATCTACAGGATCTACAATGTCCCGTGGGTGTCTATAAATGATCTCTTGCACAGCTAGTTGTCTAAGGTAGTTAATACCTTTTTCTATAGTGGTCCATTTGCTCAGGTGGTTCATAACATCATCTTTATAGGGATACCTGCTCTTTACAGCAGACAAGAGTCGCCTCCAGAGACTGACAGTGTTTGACTTTCTTGCAAGCGCCTTATCAATACCACCATCTCTGGACAGGGATCCCAACTGTCTGGCTTCTCTGCCATCTAATTGCATGCTATCTGCCCCATTATCCCAGCATCGGAGCAGCCAGGTAATAATTGGCTCACCATCATAACGGCTGAAATCTTTCCTTATATTTCTCAGGTCCTTCAGGGATAAGGAGTGGTAGGTTATCTCTACGTCCGAGTCCTCCTCCTGTGATAATTCTGCTTTAGAACGACCTTTCTTCTGCGATGGGTCTGCTTTAAAATGACGATCAAGGGAACCCCCCTCTGTGTTGGGGCCTAACTCTGCCTGAGAAGGGCCCTCACCTGGGTCATATGATGGCTCTGCCTTAGAAGGCTCTGAGTCATCATCCTTCTCTTCACAAGCTGATTTCTTTTGGTATTTCTTCCTGGTTACAGGAGCAATTGGTACAGATTCGATAGATGCTGGGGTCTGAGTAGATGCAGTGGCTGTCGTGGGAGTGCTGAGACTCATTAGAGTCTGAGTAGCTGCAGTGGCCATCTTGGGGGGTGTAACAGCTGCGGTGCAGGCTGCCGAGGTTTCAGTGGATTTAGTGGCTGTAGCGGCAGTACACGCTGTAGGATCTGAGGTGGCTGCACAACACCTACAACTGTCCCTGCACCTATATTTAATCTTATCCCACATCAGAAACACATTCAGGACAACCGAAAATAAAAACATGCCACCTAGACAGCACCATCCTAATTTCGCAAAATCTAGTGAAATCAGCTTGGCAGAAAAGGAGAAGGTACTATTTCCCGAAGTAAAACTGGAAGTGTAATCCTTAACAGAATCAGCTAAAGGACGCCTGGAGTGCGCAGATGAAGTCGCTGCTACTGATTCACGATTAAAGCTGCCCATCATTGTGTCATAGAGATAAGAGATCGGAATACTAACTGCCCAGTTTATCACGGCATAAATCAGTATTAAAACCCATACCAAAGCGATACATTTCAACCAGTGCCTGCTGCTAAACCGCATGTAAACATTCATAAGAAGCAAGCAATAACACAGTGCCCACGGCAGGTAAGGCATCATTGCAATACTCAACTGTGAAAGAAACTCTATAAAAAGACGAGATAACACAGCATTCAAAAATGACATTATCATCTTCGCTATCTGTTTTAATTTCCAACCCCTTTTAAATCTCAAAGGAAGAAATCTGATACTCTCTCAGCTGAGCTCTCCGGGTCTCCTCCTGTCGGAGCCGGGATTCGACTTATCAGAGGAACCTGTTGGAGCTTCTCTCGAGCCCCACGTTGGGCGCCAATAAATCTGTCACAGTTTAAAGCTGGGCCGGCTATTAAACCTGCGGCAGACGCTCTCTGTTAACCCTCCCCCACCCCCAGAAGGGAAAGGGAAAGGGAAAAGGGAGAGAGACTTACGGGTTGGAAAGTTAAAACAGTTTTAATAAACCTATAATAATGGAAAAGGGTATAATAATAATATTGGAATAATCAAATATATACAAATATATATGCAAAACCAAGATCGAGCTCCCCCGATGTCGGCAACGTCACCACCGGCACTGCAGGGCAGGCTCCGGGAAGGCCCAGGCTGGGCCTAGTGACGGTCGAGAGCTGGATTCAGGGATGCACAGATCGGGATCGGGGCAGCAGGAAAACAGTCGGAGTCCTCCTTGGACACCGGCCATAGCAGAAAAGAGCGCGAGACCCTCGTGATCCCCCCGCTTTATACCGAGAATGACGTGTATGGGATGGAATACCCTCGTTGGTCAATTTTGGGTCACCTGCCCTGTCTGCTCCCCCCTGCAGCTGCGACCCCCCTTCGGCTCTTCACTCATAAGCAGTGAGGAATTCAGCAGTGACCTTGGTTTCTCTAAGACTAAGTACAGCAAGAGCCTTACTGCACAACATCCCTACCGGTGCCTCAGTGATAACTACAAACTTCGAGCGTTATCAGTCCTGGAAGCGGACACTGTCTGCAAAACATGCAGTTAGTTTCAGAAAGTGCAGTTACTTAGAGGAGACTTAGCTGAAAGTAAAAATCACTGAAAGGAAAATCGGCCTGGTTTAGGCCAAACCAGGACAACTATAAAAGGGAAAGCTTGGTGGGGAGGGTTTGTTGTTTCGTTTCGTTTCGTTTCGTTTCGTTTCAACTCTGTGTTTCTCATCTTCTCAATTATTGCTATCCCTGGAGCAACTTGCCACCACTCTGTGGGCTAAGTATAATTTTGTGTCTTTTGTATTAGTATCAGTATTGGTTTCCTTATTTTATTAAATCTGTATAAATTTCAATCTATGAGTCTCCCTCCTTTTCCCAATTCCCTTTCTCAGCTGGGGGAGGGGTCTTGGGTGATAGAGCAACTGGTTATTGTTTAGTCCTGGGTGCTGGCTAAACAGAGACACATATATGCAGAGGTATAAAACCAGACAGCTCCATTCTCACCCTGGAATTATATAATTACTTTACAATTTACAATAAATTGTACAAATCATGTTTGAAGTGTATAATATCAATAGCTGTGATAAGGTTTGGGAAGAATGGCCTACCACTCCCCAAAGTTGGAGAGATTATACTTTCTAGTAAGCCAGTTAACAAGTGAACAATTCTTTAAGTGAAACTTGCAGTTTAAAAAAAGTATAAAATTAAGAGCAGTGCAGAAATAGTAGAACAGAAAGATCACACTCACTAAAATGTTATTTTTCAGTCCATAATGTATACTAAACTGTAAAAATATAAATATTGTTTATATTAAAATGTTTTCCTCAGAACAAAATTATTCCTCTTAACTTAAGCTTTACAGAACTTTAAATAAAGTTTTCTTCAACCAGCAAATGGTGGCTCTTTCATAATTCCTTTTCATTTGGCAAAGGCTTTCCATAAGAAATGAAAATAATGCCTCAATAACAGGTTCTCTACGTATTCCTGAGTTATCTGCATTTTTCTTCTTTATATATCTTCCGAATGCACTACTGCCTTCCCACTGCTGTTAATGGCTAAGCATCTACTAAGCATATGGAAAGCAGATCATTTCATATAGCAAACAAAATATGGAAAGCTTTATTACTTACAGGTGCTTTTCAACTTTCTTTTGCAGAAGTAGTGACTAAAAAAGAAGGTTAAATGTGTCAGTTATTTTAATACATTATGGTGCTTATTATCATTTCAGTTACATTAAAATATATAATTTCACAATTATAAACAAAACACAGCCATTTAATTTCACCCATATTTAGGTCATAATTGTATATCAGTTTTCTGTAGTAGTTGTCCTTTCCTTGATAGCTGTGGACTTTCCCAAAATCAGAATGCCTTATAACTTCACAAATACTTTCTTGGAATTGGATCAATATAGGAGAGATTCATTAATGACAATTTCAGTTGTTTTCATTGCTTTGTGATTCAGTATTTTTGTAGATTAGACTAAACAAATTTATTTAAAATTAGATAGAAAATTTGCTTGAAGAGCTGTCCAATGCATCAGAGCAAATTCACATAAAGACTCGAGGTAAAATTCTGTCCCCACAAAAATTAGATGGAGTAGAGTGCCACTGACCAGAGCACAGCAGAAACTTTATCCTCAATTGCTCTGCTTTTCTGTGTTTTCACATCTTTCTTTGCCTACAAATATAACGTACCTTATGGTGTTCTGATTTCTGGCTAAGTCATATTTGAATAAGCTCTTGATGGGGGGGTGGTGGTGGGGAGTTTCAAAGTAAATTTGTTTAATCACTTTATATACAGTGAGCATCTTTTAAAATCAAAACCATAAATGCCTATAAAGTAAAAGTAGTGTTAAGTAAACAGAAAGCCATACTCACAATAGCCTTGAGCAGAAACCCATGCCGGGAAACAGAGATGACATTAGCATAAAGCAAAAACAGCAACCAACAAAAGAAACTATTTAGTAACTCGTGAACAGAAAAGCTTAAAGCTACGCATCTTTTTCTAGACATGCACATTTTTCTTACTTCTCTGTTCTCATTAACAGTTTCATCTTGTCACATTTTCTGGAGAGGTTAGGAAAGCTAGTAAAAATTATCCATACTGTTTTCAAGTATATGAATGCTTTTCAACTTTCACACATATGCAAACATCATACTCAAACCAGAATTTCAAAGGAAAGCAGTTGCTTTTATGAAAAGCGATTTTGACATTGAAGTCCCATTAGTAGCTGTACTGGTTTTGGCTGGGATAGAGTTAAATTTCTTCATAGTAGCTTGTATGGGGCTATGTTTTGGATTTGTGCTGAAAACAGTGTTGATAATGTAGAGGTGTTTTCATTATTGCTGAGCAGTGCTTACACAGAGTCAAGGCCTTTTTGGCTTATACTACACTACCAGCAAGTAGGTTGGGGGGTGCACAAGAAGTTGGGAGGGGACACAGGTGAGACAGCTGATCCCAACTGACCAATGGGGTATTCCATACCATATGACATCATGCTCAGCAATAAAAGCTGGGAGAAGAAAAAGGAAAGGGGGGAACATTTAGAGTGATGGCATCTGTCTTTCCAAGGAACCCTCATGTGTGATGGAGCCCTGCTTTCCTGGAGATGGCTGAACACCTGCCTGCTGTGCAGTCTACAACTACCTGAAGGGAGGTTGTAGCGGAGTGGGAGTCGGCCTCTTCTCCCAGGCAACTAGCGATAGGACAAGAGGACATCGCTCTTGAAGCTGCATCCCGTAGTCTGAGGGGGATGAAGAAAGACTTCAGGGCCTTAGGACGGTTGGTGAAAGAGTCTGGGGCGCAAGTTGTTTTCTCCTCCCTCCTCCCATTTTCAGGTGATGACGTGGGATGGAATAGTAGGATTCTCTCCATAAATGCCTGGCTACGGGACTGGTGCTACAGGCAGGGCTTTGGCTTCTTTGATAATGGCTAGTTCTATAAGACACCAGGCCTGACAGTAATACAGGGGAAAGGTTTATGTCGTAGGGGCAAAAGGGTCCTGGGACAGGAATTAGCAGGGCTCATTCGGAGAGCTTTAAACTAGATTTGAAGGGGGATGGGGTAGTAGCTGGGCTTGCACCACTGGGGCAACACTCTAGTGTTGAGGTAGACCAGGAGGCCTCCCATCCCCCAGGGGTGAAATCGGGGTGCTCAGCTCGCTCCCTGACATGCCTGTACACCAATGCACGCAGCATGGGGAATAAACAGGAGGAGTTGGAAATCCGTGTTCGGTCAGGGGGCTATGATCTAGTGGCAATTACAGAGACCTGGTGGGACGGCTCGCATGACTGGAATGTGGTCATGGATGGCTATGTCTTGTTCAGGAAAGACAGGCCGCTAAGGAGAGGTGGTGGAGTTGCTCTTTATGTGAGTGAGCAGCTAGAATGTATTGAGTTCTGTCCAGGGGCGGATCAGGAGCGAGTTGAGAGTTTGTGGGTGCGAATTAAGGGGCAGGCTGGCAGGGGTGATACTGTTGTGGGTGTCTATTACAGGCCACCAGATCAGGATGAGGAGGGTGATGAGGCCTTCTACAGGCAGCTGAGAGCAGTCTCTCAATTACAGGGCCTGGTTGTCATGGGGGATTTCAACTACCCTGATATTTGCTGGGAGGCCTACTCAGCCAGCCATCCTCAGTCCAGGAGGTTCCTCCAGTGCATTGATGATAACTTTCTGATGCAAATGGTGGATGAGCCAACTAGGAGAGGAGCGCTGCTGGATCTGATCCTCACTAACAAGGAGGGTCTGGTTGAAGAGGTGAAGGTTGAGGGCAGCCTTGGTTGTAGTGACCATGAGATGGTGGAGTTCAGGATCTCATGTGGCAGGAACAGAATAGCTAGCAGAATCGCAACCCTGGACTTCAGGAGGGCCAACTTTGGCCTTTTCAAGCAATTGCTAGGGGAAATCCCATGGGACAAGGTGCTAGAAGGTAAGGGGGCCCAAGATAGTTGGTTAGCATTCAAGGACTGCTTCTTCCGAGCTCAAGATCAGAGCATCCCAGCAGGTAGGAAGTCAAGGAAGGGTACCAGGAGACCTGCATGGTTAAACAGGGAACTGCTGGGCAAACTCAAGTGGAAGAAGAGGGTGTACAGATCATGGAAGGAGGGGCTGGCCACTTGGGAGGAATATAAGTCTGTTGTCAGAGGATGTAGGGAGGCAACTAGGAAAGCTAAGGCCTCCTTGGAATTAAACCTTGCAAGAGAGGTCAAGGACAACAGAAAGGGCTTCTTCAAATACATTGCAGGTAAAACCAACACTAGAGGCAATGTAGGCCCACTGGTGAATGAGGCGGGGGCCCTGGAGACAGAGGATAAAAAGAAGGCGGAGTTACTGAATGCCTTCTTTGCCTCTGTCTATACTGTTGGAGGCTGTCCTGAGGAGCCCCGGACCCCTGCGGCCTCAGAAGAAGTCAGGATAGAGGAGGAATCTGTCTTGGTAGATGAGGGCTGGGTCAGGGACCAATTAAGCAATCTGGACATCCATAAATCCATGGGCCCTGATGGGATGCACCCGCGGGTGCTGAGGGAGCTGGCGGAAGTCATTGCTAGGCCACTCTCCATCATCTTTGCTAAGTCGTGGGCAACGGGAGAGGTGCCTGAGGACTGGAGGAAAGCGAATGTCACTCCAGTCTTCAAAAAGGGCAAGAAGGAGGACCTGGGTAACTATAGACCGGTCAGCCTCACCTCCATCCCCGGAAAGGTGATGGAACAACTTGTCCTTGGTGCTGTCTCTAGGCACATCAAGGATAGGGGGATCATTAGGGGCACTCAGCATGGCTTCACCAAGGGGAAGTCATGCTCAACCAACTTGATAGCCTTTTATGAAGATGTAACCCGGTGGATAGATGATCGTAAAGCTGTGGATGTGGTCTATCTTGATTTCAGTAAAGCCTTTGACACGGTCTCCCACAGCATCCTCGCAGCTAAACTGAGGAAGTGTGGTCTGGATGATCGGGTAGTGAGGTGGATTGTGAACTGGCTGAAGGAAAGAAGCCAGAGAGTGGTGGTCAATGGGACAGAGTCCAGTTGGAGGCCTGTGTCTAGCGGAGTCCCTCAAGGGTCGGTACTGGGACCAGTACTATTCAATATATTCATTAATGACTTGGATGAGGGAATAGAGTGCACTGTCAGCAAGTTCGCTGATGACACAAAACTGGGAGGAGTGGCTGACACAACGGAAGGCTGCGCAGCCATTCAGAGAGACCTGGACAGGCTGGAGAGTTGGGCGGGGAGAAATTTAATGAAATATAACAAGGGCAAGTGTAGAGTCCTGCATCTGGGCAAGAATAACCCCATGTACCAGTACAAGTTGGGGGCAGACCTGTTGGAGACCAGCGTAGGGGAAAGGGACCTGGGGGTCCTAGTGGACAGCAGGATGACCATGAGCCAGCAGTGTGCCCTTGTGGCCAAGAAGGCCAATGGAATCCTGGGGTGTATTAGAAGGGGTGTGGTCAGCAGGTCGAGAGAGGTTCTCCTCCCCCTCTACTCTGCCCTGGTGAGGCCGCATCTGGAATATTGTGTCCAGTTCTGGGCCCCTCAGTTCAAGAAGGACAGGGAACTGCTAGAGAGAGTCCAGCGCTGTTGCCGCTTGTCTGCAGCAAGCTCCGTTCGGTTGCTGGCTGGCCTGAGGCTATCCGCACCCCAGGGCCATTGAGCACTGACACCAATGTGAGGATGCAACAAATGGCGTTTATTTAACTGCGCAACAGCCTTATATAGTCGTCTTGTCCCGTACGAACTCGCACGATAATGACACATCCTGCTCCTTTCGCCACGCCTACCTTCCGTTACAGCCCGAGATTTTCCGGTCGCTGTACCCTTATCTACCTACATTTCCCCCTCCCCATGCTTCAAGTCATGCGAAGTAAAGCGTATCGCTGATTCTGGAGCCTTGCATCAAAGCGTAAGCGTAGCTGGCGGATACAACATCCCGAGCCCAGGTTCTCCAGTAAGATTCCCCTGCAACTCCTGAGATGCAAAGCAAAAGCAAGCTAATCATGAGCGCATTGTTCAAAGCTTTTGCTTCACTCAGCAACGGCCGCCGTTCCTCATCTTTCTTGGCGCCCCGCCGCTTTACCAGACTCTCTGTACTGTCATGCCTCCTCACGTCTGAAGGTCGAGGCTGGTGCTGTTTCGGCTTCCCCCACAGGTACTCCTGGTTCCCTGTGTCTCGCAGAGATCAGTCAGAGAATCCCAGCCTTGGTTACCCATAAATCCTGCTCTCTGTTGTTGAGCCACAAAGGTTGTATTGACCATTCGTTGCACAGTTTTCTGCAAACATGCAAACAAACAGGGTAACACAAGTAGGATAATGCCTATTATAAACATTCCCATAAGCAGACTCTATCTACAAAACATGCAGTTTACTTCAGAACATACTGTTATTCTCTGTTATTCTAGCTGAAAGGAAAATTACTGACAGGAAAGCTGGTTCTGTTTAAAGGTAACACAGATCAGGCCTTTTAGAGCCTCCTCTGAGGCCTACTCTTGCTAAACCGTTGCTAAACCATCCGGTATCAATTTCCCCCTTTGGAAGTAGTTAGATTTATTATCTCACTACTTCCATATACTCTTCTCAATGATTGCCTCAACACAACCCACGCAGATCCCTATGATAATTATAATCACAACTATATAAACTATTCCCTCTAATAATGTGGCTAATCATCCTTTTAGAAACAATCCACCGTACTCCTGCGCCTGTAGAGACAGAAACATAACCTCGACCCATTAGTAATAGTTCCCCTGGTCCCAACCACTCATTAGTACCTGGTTCCCTATACCACACTTTGCCTTTGTTTTGCACATAGCTTGCTCCCTGTCGAACTGCCTCCCAATGTATTACAATTGGGGGTCGCTCCTTATCTCCTGCTAAAGTTAAATGGTTAAGTACATAAACAGCTTTTGCAAGTCTCTCAGAAGGTTCAGTTTCCTCTCCCCCTTTTTGTTTTTGCAGAAGCTGTTTCAATGTACTATGAGCATGTTCCACAATCGCCTGACCCGTAGGCGAATGAGGAATCCCGGTGACATGTGTAATACCCCATAGTTGACAAAATTGACGAAAAATTTATGAACAGTATGCTGGTCCATTATCAGTCTTAAGTTGTTGTGGAACCCCAAGACTTGTAAAGCAAGCAAGTAAATGTCATTTGACATGACGACCTGTTTCCCCAGTTTGTGCTGTTGCCCATATTATATGTGAAAACGTATCAACAGATACATGAACATATTTGAGCCTTCCAAATTCTGCAATGTGAGTAACGTCCATTTGCCACAGTTGCAACGCACTCAACTCTCGAGAATTTACCCCTATTCCAATTCCCATGCCAATTTTCTGACAACTAGGACAAACGCTAACTAATTCACGTGCTTGTGCCATGGTGAGGTGAAATTGTTTCGCTAACATTTTCGCTGATTGATGAAAGAATTGATGGGATAGGTGTACTTGTTCAAATAAATTTGGTGATATTTGCGTATAGGATACAAGTGTGTCTGCTTTATTATTTCCAATGCTCAAATCTTGATCAAATTGATGACTACGAATGTGGGTGACAAAATAAGGTATCTCTCTGAGGTTTATTGCTTGATGCAACTGTAGCAAAATAGTGTAAAGTCGCATATTTCTTATTGGTCCATTTTACAAAAACCTGATATATCGCAAAAAATTCAAGTGTCTGCAATGAGTCCTCAGTTTGTCCTGAGAATTTACAATGTTTCCATTGTCCATCCTCTTGCCAGGTAATAACTGCTGAATGTGATCGCTTTCCTGCATCAGTAAAAACAGTTAGTCCAGTCACAGGTATCTCTGATCTGATAGGTTTTTCTTCCCAATCCTGTTTGCAAATAAACTGTAGCGTTTTATCTTTTGGCAAATGTGTTAACAATTGTCCAGTAAAGTCCTGTAAGGCCATTTGAAAAAGAGTTGACTGATTTGTTAACCACTGTAGATATTCCTTTCTGATAGGTAAATAGATAGCATCTGAGTCTAGTCCGGTAATGTCTGTAATCCTTTTATGCACTTTGACAAGCAATTGTGCTGTTGCTTCCACTCTGATACAAATTGTTGTTTTAGGATGAAAAACCAAAGAGTCCACTCGAGCATTGCCTTCTGCAATAAACCCAGGCAAATTAGTATGATTTCTTACATGTAAAACATAAAACAATGCAGTTCGGATTTGAATTTCTTGCCACAGAGCTCGCAGCAATTCAAAAACACACTGATTACATATATGCTCTATAACAGATCTATCCAATTGCTTTATAATGCCAGCTACATATGCTGAATCAGCAATCAAATTAAAGGGAATGGGAAAATTCTGAAATATTTTTAATACAGCTCGTAATTCTACCACCTGAGGTGAACCCTTTTGTTGTATTACCATAGATTCCCACTTGCCATCAGAATACCAGACAAGGCCTGCCTTGCCTCTGTTCCCAGGTCCATCCGTAAAAATGGTAGTTCCATCCACAGGAGTGTCTGCGCACCACACTCCTGTGGCAATTGGAAGTTCCGCACTCAATTTTATAACAGGATGGGAGGGCAAGTGGTAAACAACCTGTCCCGAGAAATTCTCCATAGCTGTTTGCAAAGCAAAGCTATTAGCCATACACCACTCAAAATATTGAGCTGCAAAATAGGAACGGTTAGTGATGCAGGGATCTCTGGCCACAAGCTCCCGACATCGCATCCGTCCTTTGATGAATAATCTGTGCCAATAGCTCTGTAACGAATCTGATCATTCCGAATTCCATTGACCAATTATTGCATACGGAATTTGCCTATCAAACAAAGTGATAATTTGTATTTCCTGATTCAAATCAATACGATGTACAAATTTGGAATGTAGCCTGCTTTCTATTTCTGTAATCAGTTGCTGTATCTCTGAAGTAGTGTGTCGTGGTGCTGTTAAAGTTGTGTCCCCTGCTAACAATTGGAATATAGGCTGCAATTGTGACGACGTAAGCCCCAAGTACGGCCGCAGCCATAACTTGAGCCTTATGTTCCACAGTACCCACTTTTGCACATGCCTTTATCATAGCATTCAAATCTGTTTTTCCAGGTAAAGCTTCAATGATCTTTTGACAATCAGCATTAGCATTATCCCTGTTTGCCACAGGTCCAAGGCTTGGCAGCCGCACAGGTTAACCCCGTGTGGAAACACCAGTCCTGCGCTCCCTGCGGTTCGGGCTGCGAGTTAACTGCTTAGGCCTGGAACTGGTTGGGAAGATTCATTTGTGTCAGCATACAGTTCCCCCCCCGCGTTCTTTCTCCAGTTTCCCTGTATTCTGCAGCTGGTTGTTATCAGCTGACCTTGAGCATTATACTGAGACCTGCACAGCTTCACAAAATGCCCTAGCTTCCCACAGCAATGACACATCAAAACAGAGTTATCTCTCCCACTCAGCTTCGACTTCTTAAGGCAGTTTTTCTTAAAGTGACCTTCCTGTTCGCATGTATAACAACGATGAACTACCTTAACTGCCGCCGCAAAAGTTTTTGCTAAATGCTCCATCTGAAATGTGGTGGTTCCTACTTTCTCACAAGCATCCATTAGCTCAGTTAAGGTGGCATTACTATTTGCCATCCCTGCAACAACTTTTCTGCAGTCCTCACCTGTGTTGTCCTTCGCTAACTATAGTGGTAATGCTTCTTTTACAATTTTCCAATCTAACAGTTGCCAAATATTTCTTCCCTCAGGACCCGCACCCACAATCACCGGATATGCCCGTGGAATCACAACTCCTTCTAATAACGCATCTTGAATGACCCCTTTCCATTTCACTCCTCCCTCACCTCCCCCCCTTCCCCTGTATACGCGGGCAGAAGCTGACCCTCTCCCTCACCTCCCACATTACCAGATGGACGCAAACCTCCCCCCCGCCCTGATCTAAAGGTGGAGTAGGGAGTTGTAAAGGAGGTTGAGGTGGCCCTAATACTTGTCTCGAACACAGAGGGGGGTTTTTTGGGGGAGACATAGTCACGTGTCCCGAGGCGTTGGCTGAACGATGCTGCTGCAATTCCGTCTTTAATTCTTCCAGTCGTCTACCAAGCTCTGTCATGTCAAGTTCGTGTCCATTTCGTGATGGTAACAGTCCTTTAAGTCCTTGTGACTCTGGTACTGCTGACTCTGTAAATGGCGAATCCGGTAAAGGTGGGTACAAAGCATGCTTACCCTCCTTCTTGTCCTCCTGCTCAGCCTCATCCGTAGAGAGATCAATGAGAGGGAGGGGGTTTCGGAGGGGGTTTCTGCCAAGTCTCCTGTTCAGCATCTGAATCAATTAGTTCAAATCGAGTTCGTGTTTTAGGGCGCACTACCGGTTCTGATGGATCTGTATCTATTTTTCTCACTCCCCGCTCCTCAGCTTTTTTCGGAGCCGTCCGTACCCACGGTGATAAAGGAGCTGCCACCGGTACAGCCACCGGGGCCATGGGAGGTGTTGGTCCCGCAAACAGTGAGGGGGTAGTAGGCGCCTGCGGTCCTAAAGCCATAAAAGCTGTATGTGTGACTTCTCTCTCTGCTTTTATTCCTTTTAACGCTTCACTAACCAGCCTCCATGTAGCAGACAATTTAAAGGCTTCCTTATCATCATTTGACACCGCATTCCAGAGAGAGTCACCAATCTTCTCCCATAAAGGCACTTCAAAGACATCATTAAAGGTTGTAAAATGTCCTTTATCTTTTGCCCAAAACAGTAACTGCTTTAACGCAGCTTCGTCATATTTAATTCCTCTCTCAGAGAGTATATGTTGGAGGAGTTTCACCACTGTCACTTCTGTCTTGGTCAGGGTAGACCCCATGTAAACACGTCCGAGCCGCATCCCATGTCGCCCAGTCCTCCCGCACAGTCCGTAGCAGCCACAAGATAACTCCCCATGTTTTTAATTCTTTGGCAGAACCCGCTGCCATAGCTCGCTCAGCGAGCTGCATCGAGCACCGCTCACAGGTATTCGGCTGTAAACAATCAGCCGGTCCTGCCACCGCCCCCCCCTTTAACGAGACGGTCCACACACTGGGCTACGTCTTTCGATTTCACAGAAATCTTAAATTCCCCGCCCAGTAACGAAATCACCTTTATCAAGGTTTCCATGGTTCGCGAACCCACTCCGACCGCCTGCGGTCCGCCAGCCCAGCAATCACGTCGGGGTCACCACTTGTTGCCGCTTGTCTGCAGCAAGCTCCGTTCGGTTGCTGGCTGGCCTGAGGCTATCCGCACCCCAGGGCCATTGAGCACTGACACCAATGTGAGGATGCAACAAATGGCGTTTATTTAACTGCGCAACAGCCTTATATAGTCGTCTTGTCCCGTACGAGCTCGCACGATAATGACACATCCTGCTCCTTTCGCCACGCCTACCTTCCGTTACAGCCCGAGCTTTTCCGGTCGCCGTACCCTAATCTACCTACACCACTCGATCACTCTCCCCTGCCCCACTCCCCAAAGGGAGAGTATAAGAATAGCAAAAGCAAGAAAACTCATGGGTCAAGATAAAGATAGTTTAATAGGTGAAGGAAAGAAGGGAAAAAAACCTGAAGTGGTGCAAAGGCAATCACTTACTACCTCCCACAAGCAGACTGATGCCCAGCCAGTCTCTGAACAATGGCCACCTTGGAAGCCAAAAAAAAAACCCCCCACCCCCTTCTTCCTCTAACCCAGTTTTTATTGCTGATCATGATGTTATATGGTATGGAATATCCCTTTGTCCAATTCAGGTCAACTGTCCCAGCCGTGTCCTCTCCCAATCTTTTGCCCACCCCCAGCTTACTCGCTGGGCTGGAGCAGAGTGGGAAAAAAAGAAAACCTTGGCTCTGTTCAAGCACTGTCCAGCAATAGCCAAAATATTAGTGTGTTATCATCAACACTGTTTTAGCCACAAATCCAAAACACAGCACCATATGGGCTTGTATGAAGAATTGTATGGCTTGTATGTCCATCCCAGCCAGACTCAATACAGTGACATTCATGGGGGTTGTGGGGGGGGAAATCACAGAATGACAGAATCACAGAATGTTCGGGATTGGAAGGGACCTCAAAAGATCATCTAGTCTTGGAAGACCAAGAGGAGGGAAGTGACTTGCCCAGGTTCATGCAGTAGTTTATTGATAGCTAAGTTTACAACCTGTATCCTTTGATACCCTGATATCCAGCTCTGCTTACAACCCATCAGTCTGTCTGACCTTGTTCTCAGATCTAATCTGGGCCCTCAGGCAATGTTCCTTTTCTGTGTTTTGTACAATTGCAGCTTCTTTAATTAAGTTTGAATTTGGAGATCAAGAGTCAATTGTAGTTTCATCTATTTCTAAAACTGTTAAAGATCTTTCTTTGTTATCTTTACACATCCTGTGTTTTATTCTTTATAGAGAATGGCAAGCTGCTTCTAGTAGATTTTATTTGTTTAGGGAGAAACTCATTCGCCTTCAGCATGAGAACAAGATATTAAAGCTGAACCAAGAAGGTTCTGACAATGAAAAGATCACCTTGTTGCAGAGCTTGCTTGATGGTACAAATTTACGGAAGCATGAATTGGAGACAGAGAACAGGTAAGGAAGTATTGTTCTCTGTTCCAGTGACTTTCCTAACAAACAACGCTGTACACTTCTGTCTTAGCAGACTGTTGCCAGGGCCAAGTTCCTTATGTAAAAAAAGTGGTTAGCCCTATCAAAAAGTATCTCAACCAGCCTGTGAGTCTACTCAGTCATTCAATGCTGTTCCAGTATCAGGAGCCTGCAGTGTGGGCTGAAGAATTCTGTAACAGATTGCAATTGCAATGATGCAAAGGCTCACAAAAGGAACCATTTATTACTTCAGCTTCTCCTTCTGTAAAGCAAGTGTAACAAAAAGAATCCCTTATCTTCCCTACTACCCATTTATTCCCTGTACATTTTCCATCTTCCCTTCTGTTTCCTATTTTGTTCTTTAAAAATATGTTCACAAGTGTTAGAGCTGCTGTCAAGATGACCTAGATTTTGTAAAACTGAGTATTTTATGAAAGTTTAGGGTGATAAAAACTTTTCCATGATTTTATGCACTGAATTTTCTCTTACTGTAGTATGCAGTAGGTTTTAGCTGTCTTGCTTCATCCACAGAATACTGTGATCAGTGAGAACGAAGTCAGCAGAAAGAATCTTAGACCAGTCACAGCCAGTTCCAGCTGGCTCTGCAGCAGACCCACTGCAGGCCAAAGCTGAGACAATCAGCAAAGTTGGTGGTACCTCTGTGAAAACATATTTAAGAAAGGGCAAAAACACCGGACATGCAGAGGAAGAGAGAAAAAAAAGATTGAGAAACAGCAGTGCGAACACCAAGGTCAGAGAAGGAGGAGGTACTCCAGGCATCGGAGCAGAGATTCCCCTGCAGCCCATGGAGGACCTCATGCTGGAGCAGTTGGATATTTCCTGAAGGAATTGCAGCCCGTGGAGAACCCATGCTGGAGCAGATTTTTCCTGAAGGACTGCAGCTTGTGGAAGGACTCACGCTGGAGCAGGGAAAAAGTGTCAGGAGGAAGGAACGGCAGAGAGGAACTGTTATGGACTGACTGTAACCCTGCATTCCCCATGTCTCCTGTGCTGCAGGTCCTTCAGGGAATATCCATCTGCTCCAGCATGGGGTCCTCCATGGGCTGCAGTGTGGATATCTGCTCTGGCATGGTCCTCTCCACAGGCTGCAGGGAATACCTGGTCCACAGTGGTCGTTTCCACTAGCTGCAGTGGAATATCTGCTCCAGCACCTGGAGCACCTCCTCTCCCTCCTCCTTCTCTGACCTTGGTGTCTGCAGGATTGTTTCTCACACTTTTTTCCTCACTCACAGGCAGTGTTTTGCCCTTTCTTAAATATGTTTTCTCAGAGGTGCCACCAGCTTCTCTGATTGGCTCAGCTTTGACCAGTGGTGGGTCCATTGCAGAGCCAGCTGGAACCGGCTGTGTCCAGCACAAGACAAGCCCTGGCTTCTTCTCACAGATGCAACCCCCTGCAACCCCCCCCTACCAAAACCTTGTCACATAAACCCAATGCAATTTTGAATAAAGAAATAGTGTTGTATCTCTTGCACAGATGTCCTGATAATGCTGGACACTAAACATCTTGGATTTCATCATGTTGTAATTCACTGTTTCTGAAAACTAAAGTTTTATCTATTTCCTAGGCTGGTAAATCAGAGACTGCTAGAAGTACAGTCCCAGGTTGAAGAACTACAGAAGTCTTTGCAGGAGCAAGGTTCAAAAGCTGAAGATGTAAGTAGAAATGTATGTAAAACTTGTGTTCAAGTAATTGCTATTATCCTACCTTTCACCTTTACATAATATCTCCTGCTTGTTACATCATGAAGAAATAATGCAGATGGAGATTTCTGGTAGCTTTCTATATGTGCTGTTATGGCTTTACATTTAAACTGTATTTTTCTCAATGAGAAATGTAAACCAAAATGTTTGTCTAGAATAAAAAAAACTTTCTTTGCAGAAGAGGAATTAAATAATTTTTTTTCCCTTCAATGTGTCCATTCCAGTAGCAAACTCAGCATTATTTAAAAATCTGTAATTAGAATAGAGGCATTTATAGAAAATTAAGGATACATCGATTTTCCATTTCTTAGTAAAATATCCCAAGGTATTTTTGCTTAACTGTTCTTCATGGTAGTAAATACCTTTCTTGCCAGTGGAAATCCAGTAATTGCTGATATAAATGTGTATCATCTCTAATGCAAGATGTCATGCAAGCCAAAACTAAAAAAGTCAAATGAGCAGTCCTTTGACACAGTGCAATATTTTCTATTTCTGTATACCTAGGTATTGTACATTTTAATATTTAAAATGTCACAGGGTTAGTGTGGGAACACAAATTCTAATCTTCCACTGAAAATTTTATTTGCCACCTCCCTTCTTTGAGAGTAGAAGCTATAGAACTGTACTGAAAGTGGTGATTCCCTATTTAGAAAAATGCTCTTAAGAAATAACTTATAATTAATTTTAAAATGGGTCTATACTATTATGTCATTCCATGATATTCTTTGTTGTCTTGGTTACAGGTCAAAACCAAATTTTTCAGGGTGATTAAAACCTGGATATACTCCTTGCATGTTTCGCGGTAAACAGACTCAACAGAATATTGGATCTTTGGCATCCTTAACAGGAGCACCATTTAATAGTGTCCAGTTGAGTGGAACCCTTATTACTAATACTATCACTATCATTTTGATGTAGGAAGTCTCAAAAAGCCCAACCCAATTAATACTGATTCTGTTATGCGTGTACGAAAGGCTGAGAAATCTTAGGGCTTCCTCAGCAGTGCAACAGCCTAAGCAATTCAGTCAGCTAAGTCTCCACCTTTCTCATGCTCTCATAAACATTCCTGCCTTGTTAGCCCAGCAAGATCAGAGCACTGATATTTTGGTACCGGCATGAAGAATAACACAACTTTACTGACATGCTGTTAGTCTCTCAGAAAAAGGATCTTTGTTGCTCTCAGTTCCACTCTGGCAAGAAGAGTTGTGGGAGCTGAAGGCAAACCATGGTCCCACTGAAAATCAAGAGGAAAACCTCTGTTTACTTCAGTGGAGTCAGGATTTCACTGTCTTGTCAAGGAATGCATTTAAATATGCTTGAAATTAAGGATTAGTGAATACAGACAGAGGAGTTTTTAGCAGTTCCATTTGACAAGTTTGATTGTAATATTGCTAAATTTAACATTCTCCTGAAAACTTCTGATGATATTTCTTAAAATACACCTAGCCTATTATATTTATGTACCAGAAAATGAAACTTCACTTTTACAGTTTAGGAACCCAGAGAAAGCATTTATTGATAAGACATTGTAGGGGCCTGGACCGTGGGAAAGTTCTAGAGAGAACATACCAGTACACTGTTAAGTAACAGCATGAGATAGCAAGAAAGTATAAGGATGTGGCTTGCTTAAGTTTATAGTAAGTATCCAATTAGAACGGTAGAAGTGGCACGCAGCCAGAGTGTGTACAATACTTGTAGCCAATAGCTTAGTGTGTAACCGTTACATAAGAGAGTATGTAGGTTATAAAAGAGTGTGTTAACCAAAATAAAGTGGACTATTAGAGCATCATATTGGTGTGCTGTAGTTCGTTCCTCGCGTGGACCCCAACAAGACATCATCTTTTTTCTCATGAGCTTTGTTATTTTCAGCAGTTGACATATAAAGCTTTGTTTTGTGATTTACTTTTTGAGCAATGTGTTTATGAAAGCTTTTCTCAGATGTGGAGAGTATTGTAAATAATCTCAGTCTAATCAAATATACATTTATTGTAGTTTTAAATCTGTCCTTATTTGAGGCTTTGGTTTAGACAGTGATTTAAGATATGTCTACAGTGCACTTAAAGGACTGACTACAGCCCATGTAGGTATAATCTGAGCTGGTTTGGGTTCTTCTAGTAGCAAACCCATGCCAGCACAGGTTTTCACATGGAACTGTACAGCCTGCTGTGGGTACCAGGCAGAGCTGAAGCTCATGATGCACCAGCTGCATTCCTAGCTTCAGTATAAATTTGACCACACCAGCAGTGATATATAGGCACTACCCTCATGGACCTATCTTGTTGGGTTCTGAATATTTGCCTACATGGACTTTCAAATGAGCAGAAAAAGAAATGTAGAATCACAAAATACTTTAAGTTGGAAGTCTGGTCCATCTTCCTACTCAAAGCAGGGGCCAACCTGTTAAATCTGTTAGGGGAAATCAGGCCAGATCCATCAGCCTGAGAGAGATGAGGCTGCCACAGCTCCGTGTCTCCAGGTCCAACCAATAGCGAGGCTGAAGATGTGTTTCCAGTAAGCACGTGCACACAGAGCACGCATATATACCACACATATACATGGCTGGCCACACAGATCACAGACAGGCACACAGAGCACTCACATGAACACAGACAGCACCAATGGCCTCATCCTGCTCCCCTCTCTGGCTGAGCAGGATAGGGGTCCACTAGTGCAAATATACGTATATATGTATGATGGGGATGCCTTCAGCAGCAGGGCTCAGACACTCAGTCTGACCAGTAGCTGGCCCCTGGATCCCAGTCTCCCCAGTTTCTGGCACCCAGACATAAGAGCCCTTGAGGCTGCAGACCCACTCTAGTTGCTGGTGCAGTGGCCAGGACTCCTCTAGTCCCCCCGACAGCCAGTCTTGCCCTTAGAGACAGACACACACACATTCCTGGCTCCCAGGTCACTTCACCTACAGGCTGGCTAGTCCAGCTTGATATTCACTAGCAATCACACACTCACTCACACAACCACCATACTTGCTCCAGTTGCTGACGCTATGGGCACACAGGTGCTCTGGCCCCTGGTCCCACTCTGGTGGCTGGCACTTGATTTCACTCACTCTCGTCTGTCTAGTTGCTGACACCCAGGCACATGAGCCCCTGTGACCTGTGGTCTGGCTCCAGTCACTGGCACTCAGATCCCCATACACACGCACACAGAATACAGTTCCTCACCCAGGGAAAGAGTTAGAAATGGAATTTAATAAGATAACACAGACTGTGCTGATCAGTTACAGGGCATGGCCAGACAAGTGTACTGACCAGCCACTGTTTACATGCAACTGGACTATTTTATCTCCGTACCCTCTATTTTCCCCACACATGTTCCTCCCCAAATCACCTAAAACCCTTTCTTTTCCTGCCTTTGCTTCCTCCCCTAAACATCCCGTAATAAGTCCTCTGCAATCCCAAAATGTTTTTCCCCATAATGTGTCCTATACCCCTTGGCAGCAACTCCCCCTCAGTCTGAAAGGTGCTCCAACATTGACTCATCTTGATGGATTCCACACCTGGACCATGGGGCTGATGCTCTCCTGGGACAGCCCTGGGAGAAGCCAACATGGTGTCCCTTCTTCTGAGTGTGTAATTTGTTTTGTTATTATATTTCTTAGAAAAACTGGAAAAGGAAAAAAAAAGCAAACAGCCCAAAACAGTAAAGTTCTGTAGCTCTGTTTGAACTCATTGGAGTCACTGAGTTATTTTACCTCCTACCCTCTTTATCCATAGTGTAAAAGACAATCCAACTTTGAACTAATCAAACAGCACAACCCAGGAATGTGATTAAAAATGATATTTTGAAGTATTTAAACTCCAGCTAAAAATTTTTCTTGGATTGCATACAAATTGTCTGTATTGGCTTTGTGTTTAAACTTTTCTTGAAAGAAAAGGAAGAGCAATGAAGTAATTTTGTTGATGATTTTATTTTATATTATGATAGCACTTTGGAGTATCAGTCACAGCCTAGGACTCCACTATAACAGGTACTGGACAAATGCAAACCAAAAAGGCAGTCTCTGAGTTAAATATCCAATATTTAATGTCCTGTATTTAAACCATGTGAAAAATAACACCAATTCAGAATCTCTCCACCAAAATACATGTATCTCTACATGTTGATTGCAGCCTAACAAACTACGTGTTGTCTGCCACTTTGCTACTGTTGTGAGTTAACCCCAGGTAGGCAGCTAAGCACCCCACAGCTGCTCACTCACTCCCCCCACAGTGGGATGGGGGAGAGAATTAGAAGGGTAGAAGTGAGAAAAATTAATGGGTTGAGATAAAGACAGTTTAATAGGGAAAGCAAAAGCTGTGCGTACAAGCAAGGCAAAATAAGGAATTCATTCACTACTTCCCATCAGCACAGAATCACAGAATCAACCAGGTTGGAAGAGCCCTCAGGGATCATCGAGTCCAACCATTGCCCTGACACCACCATGTCAACTAGACCATGGCACTAAGTGCCATGTCCAGTCTTGTCTTAAACACCTCCAGAGATGGTGACTCCACCACCTCCTTGGGCAGCCCCTTCCAATGTCTAATGACCCTTTCTGAGAAGAAATGCTTCCTAATGTCCAACCTGAACCTCCCCTGGTGCAGCTTGAGGCTGTGTCACAGAATCACAGAATCACAGAATGTTAGGGATTGGAAGGGACCTCGAAAGATCATCTAGTCCAATCCCCCTGCCGGAGCAGGATTGCCTAGACCATATCACACAGGAACGCGTCCAGGCGGGCTTTGAATGTCTCCAGAGAAGGAGACTCCACAACCTCTCTGGGCAGCCTGTTCCAGTGTTCGGTCACCCTCACCGTAAAGAAGTTTTTCCTCATATTTATCTGGAACCTCCTGTGTTCCAGCTTGCACCCATTGCCCCTTGTCCTGTCAAGGGATGTCACTGAGAAGAGCCTGGCTCCATCCTCATGACACTTGCCCTTTACATATTTATAAACATTAATGAGGTCACCTCTCAGTCTCCTCTTCTCCAAGCTAAAGAGGCCCAGCTCCCTCAGCCTCTCCTCATAAGGGAGATGTTCCACTCCCTTAATCATCTTCGTGGCTCTGCGCTGTGTAGGTAGATTAGGGTACGGCGACCGGAAAAGCTTGGGCTGTAACGGAAGGTAGGCGTGGCGAAAGGAGCAGGATGTGTCATTATCGTGCGAGTTCGTACGGGACAAGACGACTATATAAGGCTGTTGCGCAGTTAAATAAACGCCATTTGTTGCATCCTCACATTGGTGTCAGTGCTCAATGGCCCTGGGGTGCGGATAGCCTCAGGCCAGCCAGCAACCGAACGGAGCTTGCTGCAGACAAGCGGCAACAAGTGGTGACCCTGACGTGATTGCTGGGCTGGCGGACCGCAGGCGGTCGGAGTGGGTTCGCGAACCATGGAAACCTTGATAAAGGTGATTTCGTTACTGGGCGGGGAATTTAAGATTTCTGTGAAATCGAAAGACGTAGCCAGTGTGTGGACCGTCTCGTTAAAGGGGGGGGCGGTGGCAGGACCGGCTGATTGTTTACAGCCGAATACCTGGGAGCGGTGCTCGATGCAGCTCGCTGAGCGAGCTATGGCAGCGGGTTCTGCCAAAGAATTAAAAACATGGGGAGTTATCTTGTGGCTGCTACGGACTGTGCGGGAGGACTGGGCGACACGGGATGCGGCTCGGACGTGTTTACATGGGGTCTACCCTGACCAAGACAGAAGTGACAGTGGTGAAACTCCTCCAACATATACTCTCTGAGAGAGGAATTAAATATGACGAAGCTGCGTTAAAGCAGTTACTGTTTTGGGCAAAAGATAAAGGACATTTTACAACCTTTAATGATGTCTTTGAAGTGCCTTTATGGGAGAAGATTGGTGACTCTCTCTGGAATGCGGTGTCAAATGATGATAAGGAAGCCTTTAAATTGTCTGCTACATGGAGGCTGGTTAGTGAAGCGTTAAAAGGAATAAAAGCAGAGAGAGAAGTCACACATACAGCTTTTATGGCTTTAGGACCGCAGGCGCCTACTACCCCCTCACTGTTTGCGGGACCAACACCTCCCATGGCCCCGGTAGCTTTACCGGTGGCAGCTCCTTTATCACCGTGGGTACGGACGGCTCCGAAAAAAGCTGAGGAGCGGGGAGTGAGAAAAATAGATACAGATCCATCAGAACCGGTAGTGCGCCCTAAAACACGAACTCGATTTGAACTAATTGATTCAGACGCTGAACAGGAGACTTGGCAGAAACCCCCTCCGAAACCCCCTCCCTCTCATTGATCTCTCTACGGATGAGGCTGAGCAGGAGGACAAGAAGGAGGGTAAGCATGCTTTGTACCCACCTTTACCGGATTCGCCATTTACAGAGTCAGCAGTACCAGAGTCACAAGGACTTAAAGGACTGTTACCATCACGAAATGGACACGAACTTGACATGACAGAGCTTGGTAGACGACTGGAAGAATTAAAGACGGAATTGCAGCAGCATCGTTCAGCCAACGCCTCGGGACACGTGACTATGTCTCCCCCAAAAACCCCCCTCTGTGTTCGAGACAAGTATTAGGGCCACCTCAACCTCCTTTACAACTCCCTACTCCACCTTTAGATCAGGGCGGGGGGGGAGGTTTGCGTCCATCTGGTAATGTGGGAGGTGAGGGAGAGGGTCAGCTTCTGCCCGCGTATACAGGGGAAGGGGGGGAGGTGAGGGAGGAGTGAAATGGAAAGGGGTCATTCGAGATGTGTTATTAGAAGGAGTTGTGATTCCACGGGCATATCCGGTGATTGTGGGTGCGGGTCCTGAGGGAAGAAATATTTGGCAACTGTTAGATTGGAAAATTGTAAAAGAAGCATTACCACTATAGTTAGCGAAAGACAACACAGGTGAGGACTGCAGAAAAGTTGTTGCAGGGATGGCAAATAGTAATGCCACCTTAACTGAGCTAATGGATGCTTGTGAGAAAGTAGGAACCACCACATTTCAGATGGAGCATTTAGCAAAAACTTTTGCGGCGGCAATTAAGGTAGTTCATCGTTGTTATACATGCGAACAGGAAGGTCACTTTAAGAAAAACTGCCTTAAGAAGTTGAAGCTGAGTGGGAGAGATAACTCTGTTTTGATGTGTCATTGCTGTGGGAAGCTGGGGCATTTTGTGAAGCTGTGCAGGTCTCAGTATAATGCTCAAGGTCAGCTGATAACAACCAGCTGCAGAATACAGGGAAACTGGAGAAAGAACGCGGGCGGGGGGGGAACTGTATGCTGACACAAATGAATCTTCCCAACCAGTTCCAGGCCTAAGCAGTTAACTCGCAGCCCAAACCGCAGGGAGCGCAGGACTGGTGTTTCCACACGGGGTTAACCTGTGCGGCTGCCAAGCCTTGGACCTGTGGCAAACAGGGATAATGCTAATACTGATTGTCAAAAGATCATTGAAGCTTTACCTGGAAAAACAGATTTGAATGCTATGATAAAGGCATGTGCAAAAGTGGGTACTGTGGAACATAAGGCTCAAGTTATGGCTGCGGCCGTACTTGGGGCTTACGTCGTCACAATTGCAGTCTCTATTCCAATTGTTAGCAGGGGACACAACTTTAACAGCACCACGACACACTACTTCAGAGATACAGCAACTGATTACAGAAATAGAAAGCAGGCTACATTCCAAATTTGTACATCGTATTGATTTGAATCAGGAAATACAAATTATCACTTTGTTTGATAGGCAAATTCCGTATGCAATAATTGGTCAATGGAATTCGGAATGATCAGATTCGTTACAGAGCTATTGGCACAGATTATTCATCAAAGGACGGATGCGATGTCGGGAGCTTGTGGCCAGAGATCCCTGCATCACTAACCGTTCCTATTTTGCAGCTCAATATTTTGAGTGGTGTATGGCTAATAGCTTTGCTTTGCAAACAGCTATGGAGAATTTCTCGGGACAGGTTGTTTACCACTTGCCCTCCCATCCTGTTATAAAATTGAGTGCGGAACTTCCAATTGCCACAGGAGTGTGGTGCGCAGACACTCCTGTGGATGGAACTACCATTTTTACGGATGGACCTGGGAACACAGGCAAGACAGGCCTTGTCTGGTATTCTGATGGCAAGTGGGAATCTATGGTAGTACAACAAAAGGGTTCACCTCAGGTGGTAGAATTACGAGCTGTATTAAAAATATTTCAGAATTTTCCCATTCCCTTTAATTTGATTGCTGATTCAGCATATGTAGCTGGCATTATAAAGCAATTGGATAGATCTGTTATAGAGCATATATGTAATCAGTGTGTTTTTGAATTGCTGCGAGCTCTGTGGCAAGAAATTCAAATCCGAACTGCATTGTTTTATATTTTATATGTAAGAAATCATACTAATTTGCCTGGGTTTATTGCAGAAGGCAATGCTCGAGTGGACTCTTTGGTTTTTCATCCTAAAACAACAATTTGTACCAGAGTGGAAGCAACAGCACAATTGCTTGTCAAAGTGCATAAAAGGATTACAGACATTACCGGACTAGACTCAGATGCTATCTATTTACCTATCAGAAAGGAATATCTACAGTGGTTAACAAATCAGTCAACTCTTTTTCAAATGGCCTTACAGGACTTTACTGGACAATTGTTAACACATTTGCCAAAAGATAAAACGCTACAGTTTATTTGCAAACAGGATTGGGAAGAAAAACCTATCAGATCAGAGATACCTGTGACTGGACTAACTGTTTTTACTGATGCAGGAAAGCGATCACATTCAGCAGTTATTACCTGGCAAGAGGATGGACAATGGAAACATTGTAAATTCTCAGGACAAACTGAGGACTCATTGCAGACACTTGAATTTTTTGCGATATATCAGGTTTTTGTAAAATGGACCAATAAGAAATATGCGACTTTACACTATTTTGCTACAGTTGCATCAAGCAATAAACCTCAGAGAGATACCTTATTTTGTCACCCACATTCGTAGTCATCAATTTGATCAAGATTTGAGCATTGGAAATAATAAAGCAGACACACTTGTATCCTATACGCAAATATCACCAAATTTATTTGAACAAATACACCTATCCCATCAATTCTTTCATCAATCAGCGAAAATGTTAGCGAAACAATTTCACCTCACCATGGCACAAGCACGTGAATTCGTTAGTGCTTGTCCTAGTTGTCAGAAAATTGGCATGGGAATTGGAATAGGGGTAAATTCTCGAGAGTTGAGTGCGTTGCAACTGTGGCAAATGGACGTTACTCACATTGCAGAATTTGGAAGGCTCAAATATGTTCATGTATCTGTTGATACGTTTTCACATATAATATGGGCAACAGCACAAACTGGGGAAACAGGTCGTCATGTCAAATGACATTTACTTGCTTGCTTTACAAGTCTTGGTGTTCCACAACAACTTAAGACTGATAAAGGACCAGCATACTGTTCATAAATTTTTCGTCAATTTTGTCAACTATGGGGTATTACACATGTCACCGGGATTCCTCATTCGCCTACGGGTCAGGCGATTGTGGAACGTGCTCATAGTACATTGAAACAGCTTCTGCAAAAACAAAAAGGGGGAGAGGTGACTGAACCTTCTGAGAGACTTGCAAAAGCTGTTTATGTACTTAACCATTTAACTTTAGCAGGAGATAAGGAGCGACCCCCAATTGTAATACATTGGGAGGCAGTTCGACAGGGAGCAAGCTATGTGCAAAACAAAGGCAAAGTGTGGTATAGGGAACCAGGTACTAACGAGTGGTTGGGACCAGGGGAACTATTACTAATGGGTCGAGGTTATGTTTCTGTCTCTACAGGCGCAGGAGTACGGTGGATTGTTTCTAAAAGGATGGTTAGCCACATTATTAGAGGGAATAGTTTATATAGTTGTGATTATAATTATCATAGGGATCTGCGTGGGTTGTGTTGAGGCAATCATTGAGAATAGTATATGGAAGTAGTGAGATAATAAATCTAACTACTTCCAAAGGGGGAAATTGATACCGGATGGTTTAGCAACGGTTTAGCAAGAGTAGGCCTCAGAGGAGGCTCTAAAAGGCCTGATCTGTGTTACCTTTAAACAGAACCAGCTTTCCTGTCAGTAATTTTCCTTTCAGCTAGAATAACAGAGAATAACAGTATGTTCTGAAGTAAACTGCATGTTTTGTAGATAGAGTCTGCTTATGGGAATGTTTATAATAGGCATTATCCTACTTGTGTTACCCTGTTTGTTTGCATGTTTGCAGAAAACTGTGCAACGAATGGTCAATACAGCCTTTTTGGCACAACAACAGCGAGCAGGATTTATGGGTAACCAAGGCTGGGATTCTCTGACTGGGCTCTGCGAGACACAGGGAACCAGGTTTAAGTAAGAAACAAAAACGCAGAATTAAGATTCTTGGGGAGGGGGAAGGATTCCCAGACGTAATTCCTGTCAACTACCAATCTCACATTTTATATCGCCCTCTTTATTCTTTAAATCATTTTGCCCGGGGAGACCAAGAGCGTGCCCCAATTGAGCGACATTGGGGTCCAGGGGTGCCAGAAGTGGGCCCCCCAGTCAAGGTTCGGTTCCCTGGGACAGCGGAGTGGGAAACAGGTTGGGAGCTGCTACATCACGGGAGGGGGTATGCCGCCATCAAACGGGATGATGTTATACAGTGGGTCCCTACACGCTGTTTGCGCCCTGATTTAAAACAAAATCCTAACCCGAAGTAATATGTACGCTGTCCGAGCTTTATGTTTTGCAGGAGTACCTGTGGGGGAAGCCGAAACAGCACCAGCCTCGACCTTCAGACGTGAGGAGTCATGACAGTACAGAGAGTCTGGTAAAGCGGCGGGGTGCCCAGAATGATGAGGAACGGCGACCGTTGCTGAGTGAAACAAAAGCTTTGAACAATGCGCTCATGATTAGCTTGCTTTTGCTTTGCATCTCAGGAGTTGCAGGGGAATCTTACTGGAGAACCTGGGCTCGGGATGTTGTATCCGCCAGCTACGCTTACGCTTTGATGCAAGGCTCTAGAATCAGCGATACGCTTTACTTTGCATGACTTGAAGCATGGGGAGGGGGAAATGTAGGTAGATTAGGGTACAGCGACCGGAAAATCTCGGGCTGTAACAGAAGGTAGGCGTGGCGAAAGGAGCAGGATGTGCAAGTATCGTGCGAGTTCGTACGGGACAAGACGACTATATAAGGCTGTTGCGCAGTTAAATAAACGCCATTTGTTGCATCCTCACATTGGTGTCGGTGCTCAATGGCCCTGGGGTGCGGATAGCCTCAGGCCATCCAGCAACCGAACGGAGCTTGCTGCAGACAAGCGGCAACAGAGTGGCTGTGTGGGTGCTTAGCTGCTGCCTGGGGTCAACCCACAACAATCACTTAACTTGTTTATTTAGAACAAGTCCAACCAACAGCCCATAGACTCAATCTACCTTGTGAAAGAAACACTTTCATCCAGTCTGCAATTTTTCTCTATGGGATGAGAAAAGATAGTTAAACAGAAAATGTTGTCTGAATGGCTAGATACTCTTTTTGCTAGCTTACAGTGGAGAGACGCAAACTGTTGTCATGGAGAAGATAGGAGAGCAGCAGTAGCTGTTCCTATGGGCGGGAGCCCAACGACAGAGGCCTCCTGCAACCTTCACACCTCATTGGTAGCAGTGGCAGCAGCCCAGCTCTGTAGATCAGGAAGAAGCAGTCTTCCCAGCTCAACCACTGCTACTGTCCATCTTTCTGAAGTAAGCAAGGAGGTCAAGTTCAGCACCTCCAGACAGCCAGCATAGATGTATGTTAGTCTGAAACCCAGCTTCTGGAGCTGCTGAAGGTAAAGAGGCAGTGAACTCTATGTGGCCATGCCTGGGTATTTACAGCATTTAGGATCCTGTTCTCTCCTACGCAAATCATTTGAATGTTCATGCAATAACTCCCTACTTTTGTAATACTGCCTCAAAGCATTACTCTCCTCTGCTGCTAGAGAACAAAACTGAAAGGAACTACTCTTGTAGGAATGCACAGCAATGCAGCTGGAAGAGAAACAACTTGTTTCTGTTATTACTTACCTAGCAAGATATCCTTTAACTACTCTAAAAAGTTTCTCGAATACATATGCAGCTTTCCAAATGTTGAAATAGTTGTACCAACATTTGCGGAGGAAAAAATGAGCTCCTAAAGAGCTTGCAGACTTCTGAGATGTGAGTGGCCCTTAATGACTTCAAGTTACAGTGATACCAGGCACTCTGGCAAGGCTAAAACCAGACTGCATTATCTTAAACTAGTGATTTTCAGTCCTGTCCCTTCTCTTTCTTTCTAATAGTGCATGGCTGTTCTAATGCCAGGATGCATTTTAAAATCTGTTCTTCATTTTGACAATTTTAGTGGGTTTTTTTCCCCATACAATAACAATATATCCCATTGTTCCAAATATTTTGTCTGTTAAAGCACATAAGAAGTTGCAATTTTAAGAATTCTTTGCAGGAAGAGAAACCCAACTCGAGGATGAAGGGTTTCTTTGTTTCTCCTTTTGAAACAAGACAGACTTAAGAGAAGTCAAGTGAATCTTGTCTATAAGCATAAAGGGTGCTGTTGTATGGAAATTCAAAGGGAAGGAGAAGAGCAAACATGAATCTTAGAATTTTTCAAACACTGAAAACCAGATGGGAATGGTCATTTATGTGCATGTTCTAAGGCTTAGGCAGAATAAAAATATGAGTTAGCTTACTTGATTTCAGGAGTAACAATTTCCACTGCTAGATTGTCTGAAGGTTCATGGCTTCCCAGGGGCATCAGTGCTGTGTCAGGAAAAGAAAGAGATATAAAGTTTACCAGGAAGGACAGTAACTTTCTTTTAAAAGACCAGGAATAAACTTTGTTCTACAAGTTGATAGATTTAGCGTAATGCTCTTGAGTAATTGGGAAATAATACAAATGTCAGGCAAGAAGGAAAGACAAAAGCACAACACAATTTGGAGAACAATCACTGTTCCTATTTTCACCCATTCTGGAGAAGTGATTTTATGGTGGATGGTTTACTGATTGGTTTATATAAGAATTAAAAAGCTGTGCAACGTAACACATGGAAATAAATTGCAGCATATGAACAATCATGTAGGCATCAGGAAATGCTGAATTTTAGGTTTATTATCTGCTAAATAAAGACATATCCAGTATTCTCTGGAAGACCTCTGTGCACTTTAGAAAAGATATATTTAATCTCCTTTTTTATCTCTTACCTGTAGTGGTGAGTTGACCCTCCTGTGCTTGTACACATCGGAGCTCTTCAATAGTTTCTTTTAAAGAATCTCTTTCTGCTCTTAATCTCTGAATAATAGGAACAACAATAATATTAGTCTTGGCACTACAAATCCATCCTTAACACTAAGCAGATTGCCACAAGGCATAGCAACAACACTTAAAAAAGAATTTATATGCAACTCAAGATGATTTTCATGTCAAGGCATTTCAACTTATTTCAGAATAGAATAAAGACCGACTACTTCCTGGAAACAGCAATTCTTTAAGAAGGTTTGCTGCTGCATATTACACTTCTTGGGCTAAAGATATCAGAATATAAGCTTACAGAATCACAGAATGGTTGAGGTTGGAAGGGACCTCTGGAGGTCATCTGGTCCAATGCCCCTGAGCAAGCAGGGCCACCTAGAGATGGTTACCCAGGACCACATCCAGATGGCTTTTGAACATCTCCAAGTATGGAGATTATACAACCTCTCTGGGCAATCTATTCCAGTGCTCAGTCACTCTCACAGTAAAAAAATGTTTCTTGATGTTCAGACAGAACCTCCTTTGTTTCCATTTGTGCCCATTGCCTCTTATCTTGTCACTGGGCACCACTGAAAAGAGCCTGGCTTCATCCTCTTTGCACCCTCCAGTAGCTCCATCTCTCTTGTACTGAGGAGCCCGGAACTGGACATAGCACTCCAGGTGTGGCCTCACCAGTGCTGAATAAAGAGGAAGGATCACCTCCCTTGACCTGCTAGCAACACTCCTCCTAATGCAGCCCAGGATACCATTATTTACCCTTTTTGCTGCTGCTAGGTGCCACTCTGTCACTCCCCTCCTCAGCAAGACGGAGAGGAGAAAATAAGATTAAAATCTTGTGGGTCAAGATAAAGGCAGTTTAATAAGAAAAGCAAAGGAAACAAACAAAAAATTATTCCCTACTTCCCATCAGCAGGCAATGTCCAGCCACTTCCTGGGAAGTAGGGCCTCGGTACGCGTAGTGATTGCTTCGGGAGACAAATGCCTTAATAATGAATGCCCCCTCCTCCTCCTTTCCCTTAGCTTTTATTGCTGAACACAAGGTCATATGGTATGGAATATCTCTTTGGTCAGTTTGGCTCAGCTGTCCTGGCTGTGTCCCCTCCCAACCTCTTGTCCACCCCTAGTTTGGAGAGACAGCCTTGATGCTGTGGGAGCACTGCTCAGCAGTAGCCAAAACACTGGTGTGTTATCAACCCTGTTCTAGCTACAAATACAAAGCACAGCACTATGAGGGCTGCTATGGGGAAAGTTAACTCCATCCCAGCCAGATCCAATACAGGCACATTGCTGGCTCATGTTCAACTTGGTGTCCATCAGGACCCCCAGGTCCTTTTCTGCCAAGCTGCTTTCCAGCTGGGTGGCCCCCAGCATGTACTGGTGCCTGGGGTTGTTCCTCCCCAGGTGCAGGACTTTGCCCTTCCCCTTATTGAACTGTATGAGGTTCCTGTCAGTCCATTTCTCCAGCCTGTCTAGGTCCCTCTGGATGACAGCACGACCCTCTGGCATATTGGCCACTCCTCCCAGTTTTGTGTCATCTGCAAACTTGCTGAGGGTACACTGTGGCCCATCATCCAGATCATTAATGAAGAGCCTGAACAGGACTGGACCCAGTACAGACCCCTGGGGTACATTGCTAGTCACTGGTGTCCAACTAGACTTCATGCCACTGATCACCACCCTCTGGGCCCAGCCATTCAGCCAGTTTTCAATCCACCTCAGTGTCTGCTTTTTCCAGCCCACACAGCTTCTCTAAGAGGATCTTATGGGAGACAGTGTCAAAGGCCTTCCTGAAGTCTAGGTAGACAATAGCCACTGCTCTCCCCTCATCCACCAGGCCAGTCATTTCATCACAGAAGTTAATCAAGTTGGTCAAGCATGACTTCATAGAATCATAGAATGGTTTGGGTTGGAAGGGACCTTAAAGATCATCTAGCTCCAACCCCCCCCCCGCCATGGGCAGGGACACCTTTCCACTAGACCAGGTTGCTCAAAGCCCCATCCAACCTGGCCTTAAACACTTCCAGGGACGGGGCATCCACAACTTCTCTGGGCAACCTGTTCCAGTGTCTCACCACCCTCACTGTAAAGAATTTCTTCCTGATATCTGAAGCCACGCTGACTAATCCTGATGATTTTCTTGTCCTTCATGTGCCTGGAAATGGTTTCCAGGATTAGCTGCTCCATCACCTTCACAGGGATGGAGTTGAGGCTGACCAGCCCATAGTTCCCTGGGTCCTCCTTCTTGCCCTACTTGACCTTTTCTGTTTCTCACACTGCCCTGCCAGCGAGTAGGCTGAGGGTGCACAAGAAGTTGGGAGGCGATACAGCTAGGACAGCTGACCCCCCCCAACTGACCAAAGGGATATTCCATACCATATGATGTCATGCTCAGCAATAAAAACTGTGGGGAAGGAGGTGGGGGAGATGTTTGGAGTTATGGTATTTGTCTTCCTGTACTGGTTTGGACTAGGATAGACTTTTCAGTTGTTTCCTTTAAGTGACTTTACTTCCTGAAGTTGACCACACACCTGTTGCCGTGGGAACCAGGGTCCCTGTTGGGTCTCTTTGTCCCACAGAGGAAGGGACTGTAGAGTGCCGAACCTGCGGGGAGGGGCGGACAGGACAGGTGACCCAAAACTGACCAACGGGGTATTCCATCCCACCCACGTCATCCTCAGTTTCAAGCTGAGGGACCATGAGGGTCACGCTCTCTTCCCCTGTGGCCGACATCCTGGGAGGACTCTGCCCGCGCTCCTGAACCCTGTTCCCACCTGATGCCCCGCGTGCTTCGGGACTCCCCAGCGCCTGCCCTGCAGCATCAGCGGTGACGTGGTCATCATCGGGGGGAGCTCAGTACGGGTTTTGTATAGAGTTCATTATTTACTATGCTCTCTCTTTTCCTTGTTACTGTGTAGGTAGATTAGGGTACGGCGACCGGAAAATCTCGGGCTGTAATGGAAGGTAGGCGTGGCGAAAGGAGCAGGATGTGCAAGTATCGCGCGAGTTCGTACGGGACAAGACGACTATATAAGGCTGTTGCGCAGTTAAATAAACGCCATTTGTTGCATCCTCACATTGGTGTCAGTGCTCAATGGCCCTGGGGTGCGGATAGCCTCAGGCCAGCCAGCAACCGAACGGAGCTTGCTGCAGACAAGCGGCAACAAGTGGTGACCCCGACGTGATTGCTGGGCTGGCGGACCGCAGGCGGTCGGAGTGGGTTTGCAAACCATGGAAACCTTGATAAAGGTGATTTCGTTACTGGGCGGGGAATTTAAGATTTCTGTGAAATCGAAAGACGTAGCCCAGTGTGTGGACCGTCTCGTTAAAGAGGGGGCGGTGGCAGGACCGGCTGATTGTTTACAGCCGAATACCTGTGAGCGGTGCTCGATGCAGCTCGCTGAGCGAGCTATGGCAGCGGGTTCTGCCAAAGAATTAAAAACATGGGGAGTTATCTTGTGGCTGCTACGGGCTGCGCGGGAGGACTGGGCGACATGGGATGCGGCTCGGGCATGTTTACATGGGGTCTACCCTGACCAAGACAGAAGTGGCAGTGGTGAAACTCCTCCAACATATACTCTCTGAGAGAGGAATTTGTAGGTAGATTAGGGTACGGCGACCGGAAAATCTCGGGCTGTAACGGAAGGTGGGCGTGGCAAAAGGAGCAGGATGTGTCATTATCATGCGAGTTCGTACGGGACAAGACGACTATATAAGGCTGTTGCGCAGCTAAATAAACGCCATTTGTTGCATCCTCACATTGGTGTCAGTGCTCAATGGCCCTGGGGTGCGGATAGCCTCAGGCCAGCCAGCAACCGAACGGAGCTTGCCGCAGACAAGCGGCAACAGGAATTAAATATGACGAAGCTGCGTTAAAGCAGTTACTGTTTTGGGCAAAAGACAAAGGACATTTTACAACCTTTAATGATGTCTTTGAAGTGCCTTTATGGGAGAAGATTGGTGACTCTCTCTGGAATGCGGTGTCAAGTGGTGATAAGGAAGCCTTTAAATTGTCTGCTACATGGAGGCTGGTTAGCGAAGCGTTAAAAGGAATAAAAGCAGAGAGAAGTCACACATACAGCTTTTATGGCTTTAGGACCGCAGGCGCCTACTGCCCCCTCACTGTTTGCGGGACCAACACCTCCCACGGCCCCGGTGGCTGTACCGGTGGCAGCTCCTTTATCGCCGTCGGTACGGACGGCTCCGAAAAAAGCCGAGAAGCGGGGAGCAAGAAAAATAGATACAGATCCATCAGAACCGGTAGTGCGCCCTAAAACACGAGCTCAATTTGGACTAATTGATTCAGATGCTGAACAGGAGCCTTGGCCGAAACCCCCTCCGAAACCCCCTCCTCCTCTCATCGATCTCTCTACGGATGAGGCTGAGCAGGAGGACAAGAAGGAGGGTAAACCTGCTTCGTATCCACCTTTACCGGATTCGCCATTTACGGAGTTAGCAGTACCAGAGTCACAAGGACTTAAAGGACTGTTACCATCATGAAATGGACACGAACTTGACATGACAGAGTTTGGTAGACGACTGGAAGAATTAAAGACGGAATTGCAGCAGCATCGTTCAGCCAACGCCTCGGGACACGTGACTATGTCTCCCCCAAAACCCCCCTCTGCATTCGGGACAAGTATTAGGGCCACCTCAACCTCCTTTACAACTCCCTACTCCACCTTTAGATCAGGGCGGGGGGGGAGGTCTGCGTCCATCTGGTAATGTGGGAGGTGAGGGAGAGGGTCAGCGTCCGCCCGCGTATACAGGGGAAGGGGGGGAGGTGAGGGAGGAGTGAAATGGAAAGGGGTCATTCGAGATGCGTTATTAGAAGGAGTTATAATTCCACAAGCATATCTGGTGATTGTGGGTGCGGGTCCTGAGGGGAGAAATATTTGGCAACTGTTAGATTGGAAAATTGTAAAAGAAGCATTGCCACTACAGTTAGCGAAGGACAACACAGGTGAGGACTGCAGGAAAGTTATTGCAGGGATGGCAAATCGTAACCCCACCTTAACTGAGCTAATGGATGCTTGTGAGAAAGTAGGAACCACCACATTTCAGATGGAGCATTTAGCAAAAACTTTTGCGGCGGCAGTTAAGGTAGTTCATCGTTGTTATACATGCGAACAGGAAGGTCACTTTAAGAAAAACTGCCTTAAGAAGTTGAAGCTGAGTGGGAGAGATAACTCTGTTTTGATGTGTCATTGCTGTGGGAAGCTAGGGCATTTTGTGAAGCTGTGCAGGTCTCAGTATAATGCTCAAGGTCAGCTGATAACAACCAGCTGCAGAGTGCAGGGAAACTGGAGAAAGAACGCGCGGGGGGAACCGTGTGCTCACACAAATGAATCTTCCCAACCAGTTCCAGGCCTAAGCAGTTAACTCGCAGCCCGAACCGCAGGGAGCGCAGGACTGGTGTTTCCACGCAGGGTTAACCTGTGCGGCTGCCAAGCCTTGGACCTGTGGCAAACAGGGATAATGCTAATGCTGATTGTCAAAAGATCATTGAAGCTTTACCTGGAAAAACAGATTTGAATGCTATGATAAAGGCATGTGCAAAAGTGGGTACTGTGGAACATAAGGCTCAAGTTATGGCTGCGGCCGTACTTGGGGCTTACGTCGTCACAATTGCAGTCTCTATTCCAATTGTTAGCAGGGGACACAACTTTAACAGCGCCACGACACACTACTTCAGAGGTACAGCAACTGATTACAGAAATAGAAAGCAGGCTACATTCCAAATTTGTACATCGTATTGATTTGAATCAGGAAATACAAATTATCACTTTGTTTGATAGGCAAATTCCGTATGCAATAATTGGTCAATGGAATTCAGAATGATCAGATTCGTTACAGAGCTATTGGCACAGATTATTCATCAAAGGACGGATGCGATGTCGGGAGCTTGTGGCCAGAGATCCCTGCATCACTAACCGTTCCTATTGCAGCTCAATATTTTGAGTGGTGTATGGCTAATAGCTTTGCTTTGCAAACAGCTATGGAGAATTTCTCGGGACAGGTTGTTTACCACTTGCCCTCCCATCCTGTTATAAAATTGAGTGCGGAACTTCCAATTGCCACAGGAGTGTGGTGCGCAGACACTCCTGTGGATGGAATTACCATTTTTACGGATGGATCTGGGAACACAGGCAAGGCGGGGCCTTGTCTGGTATTCTGATGGCAAGTGGGAATCTATGGTAGTACAACAAAAGGGTTCACCTCAGGTGGTAGAATTACGAGCTGTATTAAAAATATTTCAGAATTTTCCCATTCCCTTTAATTTGATTACTGATTCAGCATATGTAGCTGGCATTATAAAGCAATTGGATAGATCTGTTATAGAGCATATATGTAATCAGTGTGTTTTTGAATTGCTGCGAGCTCTGTGGCAAGAAATTCAAATCCGAACTGCATTGTTTTATGTTTTACATGTAAGAAATCATACTAATTTGCCTGGGTTTATTGCAGAAGGCAATGCTCGAGTGGACTCTTTGGTTTCTGACCTTACAAATTCTACTGCAATGACTGTGCAGGTGCCGGACATTAAACAGCAAATCATAGAATGGGTTTTTCCACCTTTCCATCCTAAAACAACAATTTGTACCAGAGTGGAAGCAATAGCACAATTGCTTGTCAAAGTGCATAAAAGGATTACAGACATTACCGGACTAGACTCAGATGCTATCTATTTACCTATCAGAAAGGAATATCTACAGTGGTTAACAAATCAGTCAACTCTTTTTCAAATGGCCTTACAGGACTTTACTGGACAATTGTTAACACATTTGCCAAAAGATAAAAAGCTACAGTTTATTTGCAAACAGGATTGGGAAGAAAAACCTATCAGATCAGAGATACCTGTGACTGGACTAACTGTTTTTACTGATGCAGGAAAGCGATCACATCCAGCAGTTATTACCTGGCAAGAGGATGGACAATGGAAACATTACAAATTCTCAGGACAAACTGAGGACTCATTGCAGACACTTGAATTTTTTGCGATATATCAGGTTTTTGTAAAATGGAAGGATTTACCTGTCAATATTGTAACAGACTCTCTTTATGCAGCAGGCATTGTAAATCGAATTGAAAGAGCTTTTATACGACCAATAAGAAATATGCGACTTTACACCATTTTGCTACAGTTGCATCAAGCAATAAACCTCAGAGAGATACCTTATTTTGTCACCCACATTCGTAGTCATCAATTTGATCAAGATTTGAGCATTGGAAATAATAAAGCAGACACACTTGTATCCTATACGCAAATATCACCAAATTTATTTGAACAAGTGCGCCTATCCCATCAATTCTTTCATCAATCAGCGAAAATGTTAGCGAAACAATTTCACCTCACCATGGCACAAGCACGTGAATTCGTTAGTGCTTGTCCTAGTTGTCAGAAAATTGGCATGGGAATTGGAATAGGGGTAAATCCTCGAGGATTGAGTGCGTTGCAACTGTGGCAAATGGATGTTACTCACATTGCAGAATTTGGAAGGCTCAAATATGTTCATGTATCTGTTGATACGTTTTCACATGTAATATGGGCAACAGCACAAACTGGGGAAACAGGTCGTCATGTCAAACGACATTTACTTGCTTGCTTTACAAGTCTTGGGGTTCCACAACAACTTAAGACTGATAATGGACCAGCATACTGTTCACAGATTTTTCGTCAATTTTGTCAACTATGGGGTATTACACATGTCACCGGGATTCCTCATTCGCCTACGGGTCAGGCGATTGTGGAACGTGCTCATAGTACATTGAAACAGCTTCTGCAAAAACAAAAAGGGGGAGAGGTGACTGAACCTTCTGAGAGACTTGCAAAAGCTGTTTATGTACTTAACCATTTAACTTTAGCAGGAGATAAGGAGCGACCCCCAATTGTAATACATTGGGAGGCAGTTCGACAGGGAGCAAGCTATGTGAAAAACAAAGGCAAAGTGTGGTATAGGGAACCAGGTACTAACGAGTGGTTGGGACCAGGGGAACTATTACTAATGGGTCGAGGTTATGCTTCTGTCTCTACAGGCGCAGGAGTACGGTGGATTGTCTCTAAAAGGATGGTTAGCCATATTATTAGAGGGAATAGTTTATATAGTTGTGATTATAATTATCATAGGGATCTGCGTGGGTTGTGTTGAGGCAATCATTGAGAATAGTATATGGAAGTAGTGAGATAATAAATCTAATTACTTCCAAAGGGGGAAATTGATACCGGATGGTTTAGCAACGGTTTAGCAAGAGTAGGCCTCAGAGTAGGCTCTAAAAGGCCTGATCTGTGTTACCTTTAAACAGAATCAGCTTTCCTGTCAGTAATTTTCCTTTCAGCTAGAATAATAGAGAATAACAGTATGTTCTGAAGTAAACTGCATGTTTTGTAGATAGAGTCTGCTTATGGGAATGTTTATAATAGGCATTATCCTACTTGTGTTACCCTGTATGTTTGCATGTTTGCAGAAAACTGTGCAACGAATGGTCAATACAGCCTTTTTGGCACAACAACAGAGAGCAAGATTTATGGGTAACCAAGGCTGGGATTCTCTGACTGGGCTCTGCGAGACACAGGGAACCGGGTTTGAGTAAGAAACAAAAACAAAAAGGACGAGATAGGACATAGCTCGTTCAAAAACAAAAAGGGGGAATTGTGGGGTTCCCACGGGACAATGGTGGGAACGAGCTACTGAACGAGCTATGTCCAGGCATGTCCAGGGGTTGGTAATGGGGTGGTGATGAACTAGCCAATCATAATACAGAACAAGGGCCTTGGCTATGAGACCAACAAGATATGGGGGAAGTTGAAAAATAAGAAAGAATGCTGCACCTGCAAGATATAGCTTTTTAGCATAAGACAATCAGAACTAATATAGAGGCGCGTGGACACTTACAGTATGATGATTGTGGCCACCCCGCATCGGAAACAAACAGCACGCTCCATTCAGCTACATTGGAATCTTGCAATCGCTTGGCTAGGCCTACCTGTCGAGATCAAAACTGATAATGGCCCCTGTTTTATTGCTCATACCACACGTCAGTGGTGTCAGCGGTGGGGTATCACGCTCAAACACGGCATTCCGTATAATTCTACCGGGCAGGCCATTGTAGAGCGCGCTAATCAGACGCTAAAACGCAGAACTAAGATTCTTGGGGAGGGGGAAGGATTCCCAGACGTAATTCCTGTCAACTACCAATCTCACATTTTACATCGTCCTCTTTATTCTTTAAATCATTTTGCCCGGGGAGACCAAGAGCGTGCCCCAATTGAGCGACATTGGGGTCCAGGGGTGCCAGAAGTGGGCCCCCCAGTCAAGGTTCGGTTCCCTGGGACAGCGGAGTGGGAAACAGGTTGGGAGCTGCTACATCACGGGAGGGGGTATGCCGCCATCAAACGGGATGATGTTATACAGTGGGTCCCTACACGCTGTTTGCGCCCTGATTTAAAACAAAATCCTAACCCGAAGTAATATGTACGCTGTCCGAGCTTTATGTTTTGCAGGAGTACCTGTGGGGGAAGCCGAAACAGCACCAGCCTCGACCTTCAGACGTGAGGAGTCATGACAGTACAGAGAGTCTGGTAAAGCGGCGGGGCGCCAAGAAAGATGAGGAACGGCGACCGTTGCTGAGTGAAACAAAAGCTTTGAACAACGCGCTCATGATTAGCTTGCTTTTGCTTTGCATCTCAGGAGTTGCAGGGGAATCTTACTGGAGAACCTGGGCTCGGGATGTTGTATCCGCCAGCTACGCTTATGCTTTGACGCAAGGCTCCAGAATCAGCGATACGCTTTACTTCGCATGACTTGAAGCATGGGGAGGGGGAAATGTAGGTAGATTAGGGTACGGCGACCTGAAAATCTCAGGCTGTAACGGAAGGTAGGCGTGGCGAAAGGAGCAGGATGTGTCATTATCGTGCGAGTTCGTACGGGACAAGACGACTATATAAGGCTGTTGCGCAGTTAAATAAACGCCATTTGTTGCATCCTCACATTGGTGTCAGTGCTCAATGGCCCTGGGGTGCGGATAGCCTCAGGCCAGCCAGCAACCGAACGGAGCTTGCCGCAGACAAGCGGCAACATTACTGTTCATTAAAACTGTTTTAACTTTCCAACCTGTAAGTCTCTCTCCCTTTTCTCTTTTCCTTTCCCCTCTGGGGAAGGAGAAAGTTAACAGAGAGCATCTGCCATCCGTTTAACCACCCGCCCAGCCTTAAACAGCGACACTTCCCAAGTAACCATTATGCGTGATGAAGTCCTGCTTTCCTGGAAACAACTGAACATCTGCTTGCTGATGGGAAGGAGTGAATGAATTCCTTGTTTTGCTTTGCTTGTGCGTGCAGCTTTTGCTTTCCCTATTAAACTGTCTTTATCTTGACCCACACGCTTTCTCACTTTTACCCTTCTGATTCTCTTCCTCATCCCACTGCAGGGGGAGTGAGTGAGCAGCTGTGTGGTGCTTAGCTGCCTGCCAGGGTTAACTCACAACAGGGTGACATTTGTTTCCCTCTAGTCCTCAGGCACATCTCCCAGTCACCATGCTCAATCAAAGATTATTGAGAGTGGCCTCACAATGACATCTGTCAGCTCCCTCAGCACTCATGGGTGCATCTCATCAGGGCCCATGGACTTATGTATGTCCAGGTTGCTTATGTATTCCCTGACCTGATCCTCTTTCACCAAGGGTACATCCTTGCTCCAGGTTTTCCCTCTGGGAAATGGGATTCCTGAAGGCTGGTCTTACCAGGAAAGACTGAGGCGAAGAAGGCATTCAGTACCTCAGCCTTGTTTCATGTCCTGTGTCACCAGGTCCCCCATCTCATTCAGCAGTGGGCCCATATTTTCCCTAGTCTTCCTTTTTTCACCTACGTACTTAGTGAAGACCTTCTTTTTGCTTTTGACATCCCTGGCCAGATTCAATTCCATTTGGGCTTAATCTTTCCTAATCTCATCCCTACATGCTCAGACAGTGTCTCTGTATTCCTCCCAGGTTACCCAGCCTTGCTTCCACCCTCTGTATGCTTCCTTTTTGTGTTTGAGTTTGGCTAGGAGCTCCTTGTTCATCCACGCAGCCCTCCTGGCATTTTTGCCTGACTTCCTACTCATTGGGATGGAGCTCTCTTGAGATTGGAGGAAGTAATCCCTGAATATTAACCAGCTTTCTTGGGCCTCTCTTTCTTCCAGGGCCTTATCCCATGGGATTCTTTCAAGCAGATCTTCGAAGACACCAAAGCCTGCTCTCCTGAAGTCCAGGGTTGTGATCTTGCTTTTTGCCCTGCTCCCTCCCCTCAGGATCCTGAACTCCGCCATCTCATGGTCACTGCAGCCAAGGCTGCCTTCGACCTTCACATTTCCAACAAGCCCCTCCTTGTTGGTGAGTATGGGGTCCAGCAGAGCACCTCTCCTCCTTGGCTCTTCTACCACTTGGTTGAGGGAGTTGTCATTGATGCGCTCCAGGAACTGCCTGGATTGCTTATGCCCTGCTGTGTTGTCCCTCCAGCAGATATTGGGGTGGCTGAAGTCTCCCATGAGAACCAGGGCCTGTGAATGTGGGGATACATCAAGTAGTATATAGAAGGCCTCATCCACTTGTTCTTCCTGGTCAGGTGGCCTATAGCAGACACCCACTACAGTGTCACCCTTACCCACCTTCTCTATAATCCTTACCTATAAGCTCTCAGGTGGCTCCTCATCCATTCCCAGGCAGAGCTCCAAGCATTCTAGCTGCTCTCTCTTCCCAGCCTGTCCTTCCTGAAGAGCCTGTATCCCTCCATTGCAACACTCCAGTCATGGGAGCCATCCCACCATGTCTCTACGATCCCAACAAGATTGTAGCCATGCAACTACACACAGATCTCTAACTCCTCATGTTTATTCCCCATGTGTAGAGGCTTGGTTAAGTGAGAAGGGGCACGATCTTGTGCCACTGAGCAGTCTGAGCAACCCAGGCTTTGAGCTACGCAAGAGTTAAGTCCAGAGCTCTGAGTATGTAAATCCATAGACCAATCACAAGCGCGATCGGGACGCGTGATTAGCATGTACTCAGGTTACCGCCTATATATTCGTGGCGTGCTTTGCGAATAAATGAGAAACTTCCATACTCACATTGAGAGCATATCGTTTACTCCGGTCCGTCGCCCAGCACCTGCGAGCGCGCCCCCCCGCTTTTCCCCTTACTTCACCCATGCTGCACGCATTAGTGTACAGGCACTTCAGAGGCATCCCAGTATGTTGACGTCCTATAAAGTGAGGGATTTATCCATAACGGGCCCTTGTAGGCACTTCCTTGCTTACATATAATGCTGGAGGTGACCCCGCTTAAGTCTCATTTTGTTGATTTTGTGTTCCGTTCCTGTCACAAATCAAGATATTCATGACGCAAACTTCAGGTACCAGATAGCAAACAGCATCCATTGGGACCACTCACCTGTCTTCCTTTTTCTCCTCACACATAGTTGGCTCCAAGGGAAAAGCAAGTGAGCTAAAATACCATGGCTACTTTTCCCTTACCAAGGAAAGCAAGATTCAGTAGACAAGAGCAGGGAAATGTAAGGTAGCTGAGGGATATACAGAGTCAACACAATAGATGAACTACAGTAACTTGACACTGTCGCTTTTCCAACAGTGGGAGGTTAGACAGCAGTTCCACTTCCTCCTCCTGATCTGTGTCACTGGCTTTGCCATCATCTGAGCATTTTAGACATGGAAGGAAACTAGTTGTTTCAGGCTCAGTCCAAAGACAACTGAAGAACAGTACTGGACCATCCTGGAGTGTAGATACATTGAATCATTTGTAGTGTCAGGCCTCTATGCTCCCATTTGCCAGTAAGGCAAAGGAAAAGAAGCAAAGGTAGCACCAGGTTATTAGCCCAAAAGGATCCCAAGACTCCAACATAAGAGAAGAGGGTGATAATTTATGTAAAAATCAAAGTGGTGGTTTGCTCTAGAACTAGGATGTGTCCCATGTCACTAAGACTTCTAGGAGAGCCCTTAGCACGGTGTACGTACAGAGTTGTGTTGGCTGGTAGCTGCTCACACCAGACACAAGTCAACCCAAATGGATTCAGTACTTGTGATCCCTTTGGCAAACAGCACTTTAGTGAGGTGCACCAGGGGCTTGTGTTGTCTGAAACTTCCTGTCTTCATTTAGCCCACACCCAGGGCTAAACAATAACAGTTTTTCTCTCACCCCATGTCCCTTTCCCAACTGAGGAAGGAAATTGGGAAAAAGAAGGAGAGTCGTGGATTAAAGTTTAACAGATTTAATAAAATAAAGAAACCAATATAAATGCTATCACAAAACACACAAAAGTACACTTAGCTACAGGTTGCAGAAGGTTGTCCAGGAATAGCAATTGTCAGCAATGAGGGAGGGGTGGAAGGAAGGCAGAACATATGAAAGCAAAAACAGCCCAGCCCAGCCCAGCCCAGCCCAGCCCAGCCCAGCCCAGCCCAGCCCAGCCCAGCCCAGCCCAGCCCAGCCCAGCCCAGCCCAGCCCAGCCCAGCCCAGCCTCCCTTCCCCCTTCTCCCCCCCTACCAAGCCCTCCCTTTTATAGTGAGCTTGATGTCAATGCTATAGAACACACCTGTGGGCCAGCCTGGGTCAGCTGCCCTGGATTTAACTGCTAATGGCCCTGATCACCATGGCTGGCCACAAACTGAAACCAAACCCCAGTGAAACCAGGACAGGATTCCACCCCTTATTCTATATCATTTACATCAAGTCACTACTATTTCCCCCATCCCTCAACATACATACACATCCACACACAGATATTCTCTCCAGTCCATGGGCCATCTCTCCAAGAAGTCCATTGAATCAATTCAGTCCAAATCCATGGGTTCCATTCCTCATCATAATCTCTCAGGGCAGGAAAAAACGTCAGGGTGGTATCTACTCAGTTAGGAGCTCAGGACCAGGCCTACATATGGTGTTATGGACTGTTGAAGCTGGGCACAGCAGGATGGTGTATTGCATCTGGATCTTGCAGTGCATGTACCTGCTGCAGCCCATGTTCAGGGTCTGGGGTGATTCTTACTGTAATAAATGACACTTCGCATCATACAGTTATTGGCTATTCTCGCCCAGAATTAAATCTCCTTGGGGTACACATTTAACTTCCCCATCCTCCTGAATCATCCACCACCTGCACCCAGGTCCTTGAGCAAAAGCAATCCCACACATAGGTTTGCCTTTGCTCGAGGCAGGAGTCATCCAAACTGTTTTCCCCAACATATTCCTTGCATGAACTACAGGGACTTTATCCCGCTCTACGGTGCGCAACAGCTCGGATTGAGCAGGACCAGCCCGGTTGACAGATCCCCTGGTATTAACTAACCAGGTGGCCTTTGCTAAGTGTTCATCCCAGTTTTTGAATGTCCCAGCACCCATCGCTTTCAGTGTAGTCTTCAACAGCCCATTGCATCGTTCCACTTTCCCGGCGGCTGGTGCATGGTAGGGGATGTGATAGATCCCTTCAATACCAGGCTCTTCAGCCCAGGTGTCTATGAGGCTATTTCGGAAATGAGTTCCATTGTCTGACTCGATTCTTTCCGCAGTGCCATGTCACCACAAAATCTGCTTTTCAAGGCCCACAATAGTGTTACGGGCAGTGACATGAGGCACAGGTTGCGTTTCCAACCAGCCAGTACTTGCTTCCACCATCGTGAGCACACGGCGCTTGCCTTGGCGGGTGCGTGGAAGCGAGATGTAATCAATCTGCCAGGCCTCTCCATACTTATATTTCAGCCACCCTCCTCCATACCACAGGGGTTTCAGCCGTTTGGCTTGTTTAATTGCAGCGCATGTTTCACATTCGTGGATGACCTGTGCGATGGTGTCCATGGTCAAATCCACCCCTCGGTCACGGGCCCATCTGTATGTAGCATCTCTGCCTTGATGGCCTGATGTATTATGGGCCCACCGAGCTAAAAATAGTTCACCTTTATGCTGCCAGTCCAGATCTACTTGGGACACTTTGATCTTAGCAGCTTGATCCACCTGCTGGTTGTTTTGATGTTCCTTAGTGGCTCTGCTCTTGGGTACGTGAGCATCTACATGACCTACGTTCACAACCAGATTCTCCAATCGGGTAGCAATATCCTGCCATAATTCTGCTGCCCACATGGGTTTGCCTCTGTGCTGCCAGTTGTTTTTCTTCCAGTGCTTCACCCATCCCCACAGGGCATTTGCTACCATCCACGAGTCAGTGTACAGGGAGAGTACTGGCCATTTTTCTCACTCAGCAATACCTAGAGCCAGCTGGATGGCTTTTACCTCTGCAAACTGACTTGACTCACCTTCTCCCTCAGCCACTTCTGCCACTCGTCACGTAGGACTCCACACAGCACCTTTCCACCTTTGCTGTTTGCCTACAGTACGACAAGATCCATCAGTGAACAAGGCATGATGCTTCTCCTTCTCTGATAGTCTATTGTATGGTGGGGCCTCTTCAGCACGCATGACCTCCTCCTCTGGTGACATTCCAAAATCTTTGCCTTCCGGCCAGTCCCTGATTACTTCCAGAATTCCTGGGCGATTGAGGTTCCCTATTCGGGCCCCCTGAGTAATCAATGCAACCCACTTACTCCATGTAGCATCAGTTGCATGATGTGTAGAGGGGGTCTGTCCTTTAAACAGCCAGTTCAACACTGGCAATTGGGGCACCAGGAGGAGCGGTGCCTCAGTGCCAATTACTTCTGAGGCACCTCAAACTCCTTCATAGGCTGCCAGTATCTTTTTCAGTTGGAGTATAACGGTCCTCTGATCCTCTGTATCCCCGGCTCCAAAACCCCAGGGGTCGACCTCGAGTCTCCCCCGGTGCCTTTTGCCAGAGGCTCCAGGTAGGACCATTCTCCCCAGCTGCAGTGTAGAGCGTGTTCTTTACATCTGGTCCTGTCCAGAATGGTCCGAGGGCCACTGCACGGACTATCTCTTGTTTGATTTGCTCAAAAGCCTGTTGTTGCTCAGGGCCCCATTTAAAGTCATTCTTCTTCTGAGTTATTTCATAGAGAGGGCTCACAGTCTGACTGTAATGGGGAACGTGCATCCTCCAGAAGCCTACTACGCCTAGGAAAGTTGTGTCTCCTTTTTGTTAGGTGGCACAGACATGGCTGTTGTTTTGTTAATCACATCCATTGGGATCTGACCGTGGCCATCTTGCCACTTGATCCCTAAAAACTGGATCTCTTTTGCAGGTCTGTCCTGGTTTCATTGGGATTTTGTTTCAGTGTGTGGCCAGCCATGGTGACCAAGGCCCTCAGCAGTTAAACCTAGAGCAGCTGACCCAGGCTGGCCCACAGGTGTATTCTATATCATTGACATCAAGCTCACTATAAAAGGGAGAGTTTGCTGGGAGGAAGAGCTTTTTTTTTCTTTTTTCTTTTGTCTTTTTTCTTCTTTCTTCTTTCTTCTTTCTTCTTTCTTCTTTCTTCTTTCTTCTTTCTTCTTTCTTCTTTCTTCTTTCTTCTTTCGTCTTTCTTCTTTCTTCTTTCTTCTTTCTCTTCTTCGTCTTTGTCTTCTGCTTCTTCTTCGACCTGAGTCTCTGGCAAGTGACAAACCTGCCAAGACATCAAGTCAGGTCTGCAGATGGACACTTCCATCCCCTGCAGGAGAGAGCCTTCAGTAACTAACACCCTTATATTCTTCGTGTGGATAGTTGGTTGAGGCTCAGCTGGCTCTGATGCCTTCCCTGAAGGGAGGTCATCTTCCTCGCTTGTTCCTGGTGCAAATATTCTGTCAGAGCTTCCACGTTAGTCTGATATTTAAATTTTGGAATACAAACAGGAGAAGTTTTTGATATTGACTCTGTTTTGGTGATGGCCTTAAACAGTGCCTCTGATTTTTCTCCTCTGTTCCAACCAAAGACTGCTTCTTTCTCCCCCCCCTTCCCTGGGAAGAGAAGAGGAGGAGGAAAGAGCACTTTTACCATCTCCCCATTGTAATTTTTAATTAAAATGTTTTAATTCTTGAGTGTTACAGACTGTCCACTCTGTTATATAGGAGGGTGTTATGCAAAATTAACAATGAATCACTCCAAATGACAAAGTATTTTTCAGTGGTGAATCTTCATCTCTAAAATTTGCTTCTAGTTTGAGTGATGTTTTGTAGTAAATTGGTTAGCACAGTGTGATGCATAGCCACAGATTCACAGAATAGTAAGGGTTGGAAGGGACCTCTGGAGATCATCTAGTCCAACCCCCTGCCAAAGCAGGTTCACCCAGAGTATGTTGCACAGAGTCACATCCAGGCGGGTTTGAATATCTCCAGAGAAGGAGACTCCCCACCCTCCCTGGGCAGCCTGTGCCAGGGCTCTGGCACCCTCCAAGTCAAGAAGTTTTTCCTCATATTGAGATGGAACTTCCCATGTTTCAGTTTGTGCCCGTTGCCCCTTGTCCTGTCACTGGGCACCACTGAGAAGAGTCTGGCCCCATCCTCTTGACACCCGCCCTTAAGATATTTGTAAGTGTTGATAAGATCCCCCCTCAGTCTGCTCTTCTCCAGGCTAAACAGTCCCAGCTCCCTCAGCCTCTCCTCATAAGAGAGATGCTCCAGTCCTCTGATCATCTTTGTAGCCCTTCGCTGGACTCTCTCCAGTAGTTCCTTGTCTTTCTTGAACTGAGGGGCCCAGAACTGGACACAGTACTCCAGATGTGGCCTCACTAGGGCAGTGTAGAGGGGGAGGATAACCTTCCTCGACCTGCTGGCCACACTCTTCCTAATGCATCCCAGGATACCATTGGCCTTCTTGACCACAAGGGCACATTGCTGGCTCATGGTGAACTGGTTGTCCACCAGAACTCCCAGGTCCTTCTCTGCAGAGCTGCTTTCCAGCAGGTCAACCCCCAGCCTGTACTGGTGCATGGGGTTATTCCTGCCTAGGTGCAGGACCCTACACTTGCCTTTGTTGACCTTCATGAGGTTCCTCTCCGCCCAGCTCTCCAGCCTGTCCAGGTCTCGCTGAATGGCAGCACAGCCTTCTGGTGTATCGGCCACCCCTCCCAGTTTTGTGTCATCAGCAAACTTGCTGAGGGTACACTCAGTCCCTTCGTCCAGATCATTGATGAATAAGTTGAACAGGACTGGACCCAGTACTGACCCCTGGGGAACACCACTAGCTACAGGCCTCCAACTACACTGTGCTGCTGATCACAACCCTCTGGGCTGTTCATTCATGTTCATTGCATGGGGATATTGCTCATCCCAAAAAACAATATTCACTTCTTATAAATACGATGAGGAAGATGACTGCAAATACAGTGAAGTGCTTTAGAATGAACAGATTTTTCTAAAAAACTGAATACCTGAAGTTAGATTCATAAGTCCGTATTCAGTAAACGGTCACCCCTCCAAGTGCTGAATATCCATGGTGAAGTCACCATTTTGAGAATTGATGTTTGAGCAAATGTTTTATGTCCTGACTTATCTGATCATAGCTTGTCGTTATATTTGTCACGGCGGTCAAATAAAGACAGGAGACAGAAGGATAGTTCCAAGCAGGCAGCAAAGCAAGAGCAAAAGCAAAAGAGCGCCTGCGTTTATTTTACTCCATTTTTTATATCTTCCCCCCTCTAGCTGGCTAGCCCTCCAAGACTCTCAGATTAAAAGTCTGCAGTTCTTTCGGGTAAGCTATTCACGTTGGGCGCCAAATAAACTGTCTCTGTTTAGCCCTCATCCAGGGCTAAACAATAACCAGCTGTTCTATCACCCCATGACCCCTCCCGAGCCAAGAAAGGCACAGCTGCAAGGCCAGGTTGAAAGGCTTCAAGCCAAAGTAGAAAGGCTTAGGAGCATTTGGGAGGCTGAAATGGAGATAGACTGGTGGAGCCAGGCTCTGCCTTCCCTGCAACAAAAATGGGAGCACCTGCCAGAGAGCTCCCAGGATCGAGGGACCCCTGTACTCTGCCCCTCTCAGGTAGAAAACAGTAACCTAAATGAAAGGAGGGAGTGGAGGCAAGTTTATGGCTGTGGCAAAAGGCGAGTGCCCTCCTTGCCCACCTCGCCTCCCCAGGTGCCTCTGAGAAATAGATATGAGGCCCTGGTGGAATACAGCCAGTCCAATGGGGATGTGGTGGAGAGGCAACCTATATCAGAGGTCTCACTACAGTCAGAAGAACCTGTCAGGTGTATAGCAACCTCTTCCACAAGGAAGAAGAGAAGAGTTCTAGTTGTTGGAGACACTCCTAAAGGGAACTGAGGGCCCAATATGCAGAGCTGACCCTCATCACAGGGAGCTCTGCAGTCTACCTGGAGCCCAAATCAGGGATATCACCAGGAAACTCCCCAACCTGGTGAAGGCCACAGACTACTACCCCCTGCTGATCTTCCAGACAGGTGGGGAAGAAGCTGCATCCTGTAGTCTGAGGGGGATGAAGAAAGACTTCAGGGCCTTAGGACGGTTGGTGAAAGAGTCTGGGGCGCAAGTTGTTTTCTCCTCCCTCCTCCCATTTTCGGGGGATGACGTGGGATGGAATAGTAGGATTCTCTCCATAAATGCCTGGCTACGAGACTGGTGCTACAGGCAGGGCTTTGGGTTCTTTGATAATGGCTAGTTCTATAAGACACCAGGCCTGACAGTAATACATGGGAAAGGTTTATGTCGTAGGGGCAAAAGGGTTCTGGGACAGGAATTAGCAGGGCTCATTCGGAGAGCTTTAAACTAAATTCGAAGGGGGATGGGGTAGTAGCTGGGCTTGCACCACTGGGGCAACGCTCTAGTGTTGAGGTAGACCAGGAGGCCTCCCATCCCCCTGGGGTGAAATCGGGGTGCTCAGCTCGCTCCCTGAAATGCCTGTACACCAATGCACGCAGCATGGGGAATAAACAGGAGGAGTTGGAAATCCGTGTTCGGTCGGGGGGCTATGATCTAGTGGCAATTACAGAGACCTGGTGGGACACCTCGCATGACTGGAATGTGGTCATGGATGGCTATGTCCTGTTCAGGAAAGACAGGCCACTAAGGAGAGGTGGTGGAGTTGCTCTTTATGTGAGTGAGCAGCTAGAATGTATTGAGTTCTGTCCAGGGGCAGATCAGGAGCGAGTTGAGAGTTTGTGGGTGCGAATTAAGGGGCAGGCTGGCAGGGGTGATACTGTTGTGGGTGTCTATTACAGGCCACCAGATCAGGATGAGGAGGGTGATGAGGCCTTCTACAGGCAGCTGAGAGCAGTCTCGCAATTACAGGGCCTGGTTGTTGTGGGGGATTTCAACTACCCTGATATTTGCTGGGAGGCCTACTCAGCCAGCCATCCTCAGTCCAGGAGGTTCCTCCAGTGCGTTGATGATAACTTTCTGATGCAAATGGTGGATGAGCCAACTAGGAGAGGAGCGCTGCTGGATCTTATCCTCACTAACAAGGAGGGTCTGGTTGAAGAGGTGAAGGTTGAGGGCAGCCTTGGTTGTAGTGACCATGAGATGGTAGAGTTCAGGATCTCATGTGGCAGGACCAGAATAGCTAGCAGAATCACAACCCTGGACTTCAGGAGGGCCAACTTTGGCCTTTTCAAGCAATTGCTAGGGGAAATCTCATGGGACAGGGTACTAGAAGGTAAGGGGGCCCAAGATAGTTGGTTAGCATTCAAGGACTGCTTCTTCTGAGCTCAAGATCAGAGCATCCCAGCAGGTAGGAAGTCAAGGAAGGGTACCAGGAGACCTGCATGGTTAAACAGGGAACTGCTGGGCAAACTCAAGTGGAAGAAGAGGGTGTACAGATCATGGAAGGAGGGGCTGGCCACTTGGGAGGAATATAAGTCTGTTGTCAGAGGATGTAGGGAGGCAACTAGGAAAGCTAAGGCCTCCTTGGAATTAAACCTTGCAAGAGAGGTCAAGGACAACAGAAAGGGCTTCTTCAAATACATTGCAGGTAAAGCCAACACTAGAGGCAATGTAGGCCCACTGATGAATGAGGTGGGGGCCCTGGAGACAGAGGATAAAAAGAAGGCGGAGTTACTGAATGCCTTCTTTGCCTCTGTCTATACTGCTGGAGGCTGTCCTGAGGAGCCCCGGACCCCTGAGGCCCCAGAGGAAGTCAGGATAGAGGAGGAATCTGTCTTGGTAGATGAGGGCTGGGTCAGGGACCAATTAAGCAACCTGGACGTCCATAAATCCATGGGCCCTGATGGGATGCACCCGCGGGTGCTGAGGGAGCTGGCAGAAGTCATTACTAGGCCACTCTCCATCATCTTTGCTAAGTCGTGGGGAATGGGAGAGGTGCCTGAGGACTGGAGGAAAGCGAATGTCACTCCAGTCTTCAAAAAGGGCAAGAAGGAGGACCCGGGTAACTATAGACCAGTCAGCCTCACCTCCATCCCTGGAAAGGTAATGGAACAACTTGTCCTTGGTGCTGTCTCTAGGCACATCAAGGATAGGAGGATCATTAGGGGCACTCAGCATGGCTTCACCAAGGGGAAGTCATGCTTAATCAACCTGACAGCCTTTTATGAGGACATAACCCGGTGGATAGATGATGGTAAAGCTGTGGATGTGGTCTATCTCGATTTCAGTAAAGCGTTTGACACAGTCTCCCACAGCATCCTCTCAGCCAAACTGAGGAAGTGTGGTCTGGATGATCGGGTAGTGAGGTGGATTGTGAACTGGCTGAAGGAAAGAAGCCAGAGAGTGGTGGTTAATGGGACAGAGTCCAGTTGGAGGCCTGTGTCTAGCGGAGTCCCTCAAGGGTCGGTACTGGGACCATGTATGAGTACAAGTTGGGGACAGACCTGTTGGAGAGCAGCGTAGGGGAAAGGGACCTGGGGGTCCTAGTGGATAGCAGGATGACCATGAGCCAGCAATGTGCCCTTGTGGCCAAGAAGGCCAATGGCATCCTGGGGTGTATTAGAAGGGGTGTGGTTAGCAGGTCAAGAGAGGTTCTCCTCCCCCTCTACTCTGCCCTGGTGAGGCTGCATCTGGAATATTGTGTCCAGTTCTGGGCCCCTCAGTTCAAGAAGGATGGGGAACTGCTAGAGAGAGTCCAGCGCAGAGCCACGAAGATGATTAAGGGGGTGGAACATCTCCCTTATGAGAAGAGGCTGAGGGAGCTGGGTCTCTTTAGCTTGGAGAAGAGGAGACTGAGGGGGGACCTCATTAATGTTTATAAATATGTAAAGGGCAAGTGTCATGAGGATGGAGCCAGGCTCTTCTCAGTGACATCCCTTGACAGGACAAGGGGCAACGGGTGCAAGCTGGAACACAGGAGGTTCCACATAAATATGAGGAAAAACTTCTTTACAGTGAGGGTGAGTGAACACTGGAACAGGCTGCCCAGAGAGGTTGTGGAGTCTCCTTCTCTGGAGACATTCCAAACCCGCCTGGACGCGTTCCTGTGTGACATGATCTAGGTAATCCTGCTCCGGCAGGGGGATTGGACTAGATGATCTTTCGAGGTCCCTTCCAATCCCGAACATTCTGTGATTCTGTGAATTGGGAAAAGGAGGGAGACTTGTGGGTTGAAATTGAAACAGATTTAATAAAATAAGAAAACCAATATTAATACTAATGCTAATATAAAATACACAGAGTTATACTCAGCCCATATAGTGGTCGCGAGCTGTGCACTTCCAGCAATGAATGCCAGATGTCAAACACTGCGAGCACCACAGCTCCAGCGAAAGCGCAACGGTCACAATGAATGGGAGAGCAGAATGACGGGCGAGACCCTCCAGGGATGGCGACCATTGAAGAGAGAGGACCATCCCCAGCAAACTTGGCAATTTATAGTGAGCGTGACATTTATGGTATAGAATACTTCCATTGGCCAGCCTGGGTCAGCTGCCCTGGCTATCGCTCCTCCTAGGTTAAGCACCATGGAAACCCGCATACCATGGCTGGCCACAAACTAAAACAAAGTGTCTTATGAACTTTGTTCCACCGTATCAGGTGCTGCAGTCGTCTCAAAAATGCAGCTTTTCTGAACAGAAAATTGATTCTATGATTCTATCCCAGCAAAACCAGGACAGGCTATTTTTGTAGTCTGTATATTGGCACTTTAAAGTAACACATGAAACACGGCCAACACTCAGTTAGCAATTGCTCAGGCTTATTTAAAGTGTAAGTCTGTCTTTCCTCCAAGCAGAATATTTGTAGACACTTTCCAGAAGATATCCTATTTCCTGTCTAATCTTTTAATAAATTTCCAGATCTTGCACTTAGGTAGCACTTGAGCTGAAAATACTCATTATATTCTGCTCATAGGTCTTAGACTTCTGTACATTGCCAAATTTACTAAATACTATGGATACCTGTCCTTTTCATCACTTCCTTCTGTTCCTCACTCTCAAATTGTAATGGCTCACAGGAGTCGTCTTGTCATGGTTTAAGGCTGGGCCGGCTATTAAATCAATATGTCAGACACTCTCTATTAACCCTCTCCCCCTCCAGAAGGGGAAGGAAAAGAGAAACGGGAGAGAGACTTACAGGTTGGAAAGTTAAAACAGTTTTAATAAACTATAATAATGAAAAAGAGTATAATAATAATAATGGAAATAATTAAATATATGCAAATATATACAAAACCAAGATCGAGCTCCCCTGATGAAGATCACGTCACCACTGGCACTGCAGGGCAGGCTCTGGGAAGGCCCAGGCTGGGCCCAGCGATGGCCAGGAAGTGGATTCAGGAATTGCATGGATTGGGATCGGGGGCAGCAGGAAAACAGACAGAGTCCTCTTGGGATGCCGGCCATAGCAGAAAGAGAGCGAGACCCTCGTGATCCCCCCGCTTTATACCAAGAATGACCTGTATGGGATGGAATACCCTCGTTGGTCAATTTTGGGTCACCTGCCCTGTCCGCTCCTCCCTGCAGGTGCGACCCCCCCCTGTGGCTCTTCACTCGTAAGCAGTGAGGAATTTAGCAGTGACCTTGGTTTCTCTAAGAATAAGTCCAGCAAGAGCCTTTCTGCATAACACCCCTGCCAGTGCCTCAGTGATAACTACAAACCTCGAGCGTTATCAGCCCTGGAAGCAGACACTGTCTGCAAAACATGCAGTTAGTTTCAGAGAGTGCAGTTACTTAGAAGAGACTTAGCTGAAAGTAAAAATCACTGAAAGGAAAATTGGTTCTGGTTTAGGCCAAACCAGGACACTTGTTCATTTCTTGCTTTGCTTTTCTTTCCCGTCTTTTACTGGGCTGTGTTGCGTTTTCTCCCCTCCCTCCCACCCCCATCCTAGATTTCAGGGGAAGTTTGTATTTTTGGCTTACCTGTTTGTAGGGGCCTGGACCGTGGGAAAATTATAGAGATAACATACGAGTACACTGTTATGTAAGAGCATGAGTCAGTAAGGAAGTATGAAGATAAAGCTTGCTTAGGCTCATAGCAAGTATCCAATCAGAACAGCAGAAGAGGCGCGTGGACAGAGCGTGCACAGTGCTTGCAGCCAATAGCTTAAGGCGTGACCGCGAGATAAGGAAGTATGTATGCTATAAAAGAGCTGTGTTAACCAAAATAAAGCGGACTATTAGAGCATCATATTGGTGTGCTGTAGTTCCTTCCTCGCACGGACCCCAACATTGTGGTGACCCCGACGTGATCTTCGCAACGGAGAAGAAGGGGGACCAGACGAAAACGCGAGGGTGACTGCCGTGCCGGCAGAGGTGAGCCGGGCCGTTCGAGAGAGACGGGAATCGTAGGCCTACGTGATTAACGGCAGGATGGGTGGTGCAGCATCTGCACTGGAAAAGGCGGCGGTGGAATGTATTCTGCAGATAGCCGCGCAAACTGAGACTGAGATAAAAAGAAAAGAAGTAGAAACTTTGCTGGGATGGGGCCAGCGAAGAGGCTTGCTAAAAGCCACCGATCAGTTGTTTTCTGCAGCTTGCTGGGACGATCTAGGGCAAGAACTTTGGAAATCAATTACGGTGGGAAATAAAGAGGCTAGAAAGCTAGCTACATCTTGGAAGAAAGTGAGGGATATGCTGGAGGCTATGTCCTCTGAGGCGAAAGTGCAATCCGCTCTCAAAAAAGCACTAACAAAACCAGAAGAAAAAGAGCAGTTACCGGCGGACCCTGTAGAGGCAGCCCCTCCCTACGAGGATTCGCCGATACTTTTTCCCCCGCCCCCCCCTCCCGCAGGCTTGGTACCTTCCACCCCACCCCCCGCAGGCTCGGTGCCTGCCGCTTACCCCGCGCTTGAGGTGGAGTTTTGGGGCGGAGAATCAACAGTCCCGTCAGCCCCATTAATGCCTCATGAAATGGGGCCGGAGGCAACATCTGGGGTCTCGGTACCCCCTCCGGAGGCTGCCGGGGGCAAACAGCCACTGGTGAATCCTGAAACTGTACCCCTCCCCATGGAAGTAGAAACAAATGAGTCAGACGCCGCTCCCGAAGCGGACAGTAACGCGCCTTTGCGAAAGTTACTGCAGCGACAAGAACAGCAAATGCAGGAACTATTAAAAGAAATGGAGAAGCTAGATGGAGGAGCTAGTAAAACATCGCGGCAACTCGCTTACAATAAAGCCTCGCAGGCGATATCTAGTGGGTTAGAGGCTCTCGGACAGGCTATCGAGAAGCAGACAGCTCCGCCAGCAGAACCGGAACTAACTCCGGCAGAGCTAAAGCACAAAGAGGAAAGAATCTTGAAGTGCGCGCGACTGTGTGTTGAAGGCGGGCTATGGGAGGAGGCAGCAGCTGACGCGTACCTACGCGACAGATTTGGGAGTGGCCTGGGCGGGCCGTCGCCTCCCCGGGGCGGGCCGTCGCCTTCCCGGGGCGGGACGTCGTCTTCTCGTTCGCACATGCGCCGGCTGACTGACCCTCCTCGACAAGAGCATAGCACTCACAGACCATCAGGGGAAGGTCGAGCCCCATCTACGCCAATGCCAAACTCTTCAGATTCCGATGATCCTGGTGACGAACACAATACACGGCCTGCAGCATTACCCGGTTATGATCCAGGGCAACGATGGCAGGGCGTCATTCGAGAGGCTACCATCGAAGGAGTAATGTTACCGCATAGCATCACCGCAATGCCGGTTTTCACACAAGGAAATCGTCGTCAATGGGCACCGTTTGATTGGAAAACTGTGAAGCAGTTACAAGAAGCAGTGATGCAGTATGGAATGGACAATAAGCATGTGATGCAGTTGCTAACATCATTCTTTAAAAACCAAACATTAACACAAGTGGACATACGTGCTCTTGGCGAACTGATGTTGCCACCCACTGCATACCTGTTATTTCTGGAAAAGTGGCAGCAAAAGCTGGAGATAGCCGCTGTTGAGAACATACGCCGAGATGAAGGGGATCCCTTGAGAATGGCATCGCTTGACGCACTATTAGGGAAAGGTCAGTATGCCAATGGTGCGACACAAGCTGCTTTACATCCGCACGTGTTACAACAATCACAGGCCTTAGCATTGGCTGCATTAAAGGAGTTGCCAAATATAGGGACACCTAAACCCCCTTACACGACGGTCAAACAGAAGGCGGGTGAACCTTATATGCAATTTGTTGATCGCTTAAAAGACGCCATTGATGCATCGCCAAATTTAACTCCTGAAGCTAAGGCCGCAGTCGGGAAGGATTTAGCAGTCATGAATGCGAACCCACAATGTCAGCAGATTCTTGCCACTTTGGGAAAGACGGCCACATTGGCAGAGATGGTTGAGGCTTGTAGCAGAGTTCCAATACTGCAAGCGGAGGCGGAAAAGGCGCGGATTCATGCTCAAGCCCATGCTGACGCCTTAGCCGCAATTTTCAAGCCACCATGGAAAACAGGGAAAGAAAACCGAGGCCCATCCGGGACAGGATGTTATCAGTGTGGAGAAAAGGGACACATGAAGCGGAATTGCCCCAAGAAAAATACCCCAAACAAAGGGAGCAACCCCGGAGGATCCGCTGGGCTTGCAGGTGTGTGCGATCGCTGCAATAAAATTGGGCACCAGGCAAAGGACTGCCGATCAAGATTTAGAAAAGATGGAACCCCGTTGCAGGGAAACTGGAGAAACAGCGCCGGGGAACGGGGCGCGATGACGCCACAATACTGTCCGGCAGCCTACCCCATTCAGGCTGTCTCTCAGAGCTCTCAGCTTCCACCAGAGGAAGTGCAGGCGTCGATTTGGCTGTGGGATCAGATGTAACAATATCAGATGGCGCCGTACACGTAATTCCCTCAACCGTTAGTGGACCTTTAGGCTATGGACTCAGTGGATTGTTGTTAGGAAGATCATCAGCTACCAAACAAGGTCTTCTGGTACTACCAGGCGTCATCGACGCGGACTCCACTGGACAAATTGGAATCATGTTGCGAGTATTAAACCCACCTGTGACGTTGAAACAAGGAACTAGAATCGCTCAAATAGTTCCGTTCCGATCCAGCGTTCCTAGAGCCGTTGACAACGCCAGAGGGAATCAAGGTTTTGGTTCCACTGGAGCCCCCACAGTCGCATTTGTGCATGAAATAACTGCTGCCAAACCCTGTCGAACAGTTAATATCAGAGGACCCAGAAACATAACGTTAACCGAGAAGCGAATGTTGTTGGACTCTGGAGCTGATGTTACCATAGTTCCTCGTGCGGCCTGGCCAGAAGCATGGCCTCTTGAATCAGTTAATACCACTGTGGTCGGAATCGGAGGTGCTTCACCCACACATGTAAGCACTCGTTTTGTACCAATCGAGGACTGTCAGGAGAAAATAACAGCTCGAGTTCGACCGTATGTGTTACATACCACTATTTGGATTCTGGGGCGAGATGTGCTTTCACAATGGGGATGCGTTCTCCAAACGCCTTTTTAGAAGCGGCCATTGCGGCGAGCAACACCCGACCTACACTGAAGCTCACTTGGTTAACAACATCACCCGTCTGGGTGGACCAATGGCCGCTACCCGAAGAAAAGCTCGCACACTTACAGGAGTTGGTGCAAGAACAACTTGATGCAGGTCACCTAGTACCCTCAACAAGTCCATGGAACACACCTGTATTTACAATACCTAAAAAGTCAGGGAAATGGAGATTACTGCAAGATTTAAGGGCTGTCAATGCTGTCATGCAAGACATGGGCCCGTTACAGCCAGGGCTCCCTACGCCTACTATGTTACCACGAGGATGGGATATCGTCGTGATCGACCTCAAAGACTGTTTCTTCACGATACCTTTGCATCCGGACGACTGTGAAAAATTTGCATTTACAGTTCCCTCTATAAATCGTGCAGCACCAGCGAAGAGGTATCATTGGGTAGTATTGCCACAAGGTATGAAGAATTCTCCAACAATTTGTCAGTGGTACGTGGATCTGGCTCAACAGAAATTTCGAAAGACGCATGAGGGAATGCTGATTTACCATTATATGGATGACTTGCTACTTTGTCAAAAGGGAACCATCGCCAGCGAAGTGGTAGAAGAATTGAAGTCGGATCTGGAAAAGTGGGGCCTGGTCATAGCCCCGGAAAAGGTGCAGCTGTCAACACCTTGGAAATATCTAGGGATATCGCTTACCGAATCCACTGTTCGACCTCAGAAATTGGAGATTCGAGCAAATGTAAAGACCCTGAGCGATGTACAGAAATTAGTGGGAGACATTCAGTGGATAAGAGCTGTCTGCGGCATCACCAATGCAGACCTTCAACCTCTCTTCAAAATGCTTCAGAAGGGTTCCACACCTCAAGAATCCCGCGAGCTCACAGAAGAAGCTCGATCTGCACTGCAAGTAATAACTCAAAAGATTGCCTTGTCTTGTGCTTCACGAGTAGTGCCTGAATTACCTGTGGACTTGCACATTTATAATATGGACCTTGAAGTGTCAGGCATATTAGGACAATGGGACCCATCTCAGTCAAATCCACTTCAAGTACTGGAATGGGTGTTTTTACCCTCTCATAGTAAAAAGACTATCACTACAAGGTGGGAAGCTATCGCTCAAGTCATTCTCAAAGGGACTGCACGGCTATTAGCTGTGGCTGGATGACCACCTGACAAGCTTGTTATTCCAATCAGCCTCAACTACCTACCAGACATATGTCAACGAGAAAAACTTATGTCCTTAGCCCTATTGAACACGACGATGCAGATTGACAATCACTATCCATCACACCCCATCTTTAAAACTCACATATCGCTGGAAGAAAGGCCTATTGTCGTCAGTGAGCCGTTGCAAGCAATCACGGTGTTTACCGATGCAAGTAGCCGCACCGGAAAAGCCGGATTTGTCTGGCAAGAACAGGGAGAATGGAGAAAACATGTCATCGTAGCAGAAGGATCTGCTCAGGTTTTAGAATTACAAGCTGTACTCCTGGCCTTACAAAAGTGGCGCGAAGCAACCTTAAATTTGGTAGTGGATTCCCTATACGTGGTAGGGGTTGTGAAACGCATACACCGATCGTTGCTTCGCCATATCGCCAATGAACTGCTGTTCAAAGCCTTTTCGACCTATGGCATGAAATGCAACACCGTCTACACCCGGTATTTGTCATCCACATTAGAAGCCATACCAGTTTACCCGGAGGTTTGGTGGAAGGAAACTCCCGAGCCGATCAGTTGGTATCCACGTTTCCGGTGGACAGATCTCCGCAGGCAAAATTAACAGAGGCTAGACAATCTCACCATTTTTTTCACCAATCTGCGGCAGCATTGCGATCGCAATTCCAATTGATGAAGACTGATGCAAGGGTGATTATAGCCTCTTGCCCCGATTGTGCTAGAATACCTGTGTTACAGATTGCGGGAGCAAATCCCAGGGGACTCCAACCCAGACAGATTTGGCAAACAGACATCACCGAATATGCTGCCTTTGGCCGACTCAAATATATCCATGTATCGATTGACACCTGCTCCGGTCACATGTGGGCTACAGCCCTGACCTCCATGACGGCTAAGGCTGTTAAAAAACATTTGTTGCAAGCTATTGCAGTAATGGGCCAGCCGGAACAAATTAAGACTGATAATGGCCCTGCCTATCGCTCTGAATCGCTTGCAGAGTTTATGCAGAAATGGGGTATTACACATGTACGCGGTATTCCATATAATTCTACAGGGCAGGCAATTGTGGAACGTGCGCATCGCACATTAAAAGAGCATTTAGAAATTATTCGAAAACAGGGGGAGATGGGACCACAGGATGCGCTACATAAAACATTGTTTGTATTAAATTGGCTAAACCCTAAGCAGAACTCGCAAACACCACCTGCCATAGCTCACGGGCAGGGAAATCAAAAAGACCACAGTAATACAAACGTATCGGTAAGGGTATTCATCCCTGTCCTGGTTTGGCCTAAACTAGGCCAATTTTCCTTTCAGTGATTTTTACTTTCAGCTCAGTCTCTTCTAAGTAACTGCACTTTCTGAAAGTAACTGCATGTTTTGCAGACAGTGTCTGCTTCCAGGACTGATAACGCTCCAAGTTTGTAGTTATCGCTGAGGCACTGGTAGGGCTGTTATGCAGAAAGGCTCTTGCTGTACTTAGTCTTAGAGAAACCAAGGTCACTGCTAAATTCCTCACTGCTTATGAGTGAAGAGCCGAAGGGGGGGTCGCACCTGCAGGGAGGAGCGGACAGGGCAGGTGACCCAAAATGGACCAACGAAGGTATTCCATCCCATACACGTCATTCTCAGTATAAAGCGGGGGGATCACGAGGGTCTCGCTCTCTTTCTGCTATGGCCGGTGTCCAAAGAGGACTCTGTCTGTTTTCCTGCTGCCCCCGATCCCGATCCGTACATTCCTGAATCCAGCTTTCGACCATCGCTAGGCCCAGCCTGGGTCTTCCCGGAGCCTGCCCTGCAGTGCCGGTGGTGACGTGGCTGACTTCAGGGGAGCTCGATCTTGGTTTTGTATATATATTTGTATATATTTGTATATATTTGATTATTTCCATTATTATTATTATACTCTTTTTCATTATTATAGTTTATTAAAACTGTTTTAACTTTCTAACCCATAAGTCTCTCTCCCTTTTCCCTTTCCCTTTGGTGTGGGGCGGGGGATAACAGAGAGCATCTGCCACAGGTTTAATAGCCGGCCCTGCTTTAAACCGTGACAGATTTATTGGCGCCCAACATGGGGCTCGAGAGAAGCTCCGACAGGTTGCTCTGATAAGTCGAATCCCAGCTCCAGTGGGAGGAGACCCGGAGAGCTCAGCCGAGAGAGTATCAGATTTCTTCCTTTGAGATTTCACAGAATCACAGAATCACAGAATCACAGAATGTTAGGGATTGGAAGGGACCTCAAAAGATCATCTAGTCCAATCCCCCTTCCGGAGCAGGATTACCTAGACCATATCACACAGGAATGCGTCCAGGCGGGTTTTGAATGTCTCCAGAGAAGGAGACTCCACAACCTCTCTGGGCAGCCTGTTCCAGTGTTCGGTCACCCTCACCGTAAAGAAGTTTTTCCTCATATTTATGCGGAACCTCCTGTGTTCCAGCTTGCACCCGTTGCCCCTTGTCCTGTCAAGGGATGTCACTGAGAAGAGCCTGGCTCCATCCTCATGACACTTGCCCTTTACATATTTATAAACTTTAATGAGGTCCCCCCTCAGTCTCCTCTTCTCCAAGCTAAAGAGACCCAGCTCCCTCAGCCTCTCCTCATAAGGGAGATGTTCCACTCCCTTAATCATCTTCGTGGCTCTGCGCTGGACTCTCTCTAGCAGTTCCCTGTCCTTCTTGAACTGAGGGGCCCAGAACTGGACACAATATTCCAGATGCAGCCTCACCAGGGCAGAGTAGAGGGGGAGGAGAACCTCTCTTGACCTGCTAACCACACCCCTTCTAATACACCCCAGGATGCCATTGGCCTTCTTGGCCACAAGGGCACACTGCTGGCTCATGGTCATCCTGCTGTCCACTAGGACCCCCAGGTCCCTTTCCCCTCCGCTGCTCTCCAACAGGTCTGCCCCCAACTTGTACTCATACATGGGGTTGTTCTTGCCCAGATGCAGGACTCTACACTTGCCCTTGTTATATTTCATTAAGTTTCTCCCCGCCCAACTCTCCAGCCTGTTTAGGTCCCTCTGAATGGCTGCGCAGCCTTCCGGCGTGTCAGCCACTCCTCCCAGTTTTGTGTCATCAGCGAACTTGCTGACAGTGCACTCTATTCCCTCATCCAAGTCATTAATGAATATATTGAATAGAACTGGTCCCAGTACCGACCCTTGAGGGACTCCGCTAGACACAGGCCTCCAACTGGACTCTGTCCCATTGACCACCACTCTCTAGCTTCTTTCCTTCAGCCAGTTCACAATCCACCTCACTACCCGATCATCCAGACCACACTTCCTCAGTTTAGCTGCGAGGATGCTGTGGGAGACTGTGTCAAAGGCTTTACTGAAATCGAGATAGACCACATCCACAGCTTTACCATCATCTATCCACCGGGTTATGTCCTCATAAAAGGCTATCAAGTTGGTTAAGCATGACTTCCCCTTGGTGAAGCCATGCTGAGTGCCCCTAATGATCCCCCTATCCTTGATGTGCCTAGAGACAGCACCAAGAACAAGTTGTTCCATCACCTTTCCGGGGATGGAGGTGAGGCTGACCGGTCTATTGAGGAGAAGGACCACGCCTCCACAAAATCCAATGTGAATCAAAGTGAAGATGTTTATTAAGCATAAGCTGTCCCTTTTATACATTTTGTACTTTCCCTGGCTGTAAGCATGTGCATTGCTATTCGTTAATATTACTAAACATACTCTTCTTTGATGTGTTGATTGGTCACTGCTCTGCCACTGGTCCTTCCTTAATTGGCTCCATCAGTTCTTGTTTCTTCTCCTCCGTGTTCGGTTCCCACCGGCTACTCCCTCAATTCTTGTTTGCTCAGCTGCTGTTTTTTCCTCATCTCTCGAAGGTTGGCTTGTTGACACTAGCTACATGAATCTTCTCACGCAGCTAGGCCTTCACTCCATACTCTCATACTTCTGGCTCATTACATGACCATTCTGCTCCAAAAACCCCTCTACAGTCTATAGTTACCCGGGTCCTCCTTCTTGCCCTTTTTTAAGACTGGAGTGACATTCGCTTTCCTCCAGTCCTCAGGCACCTCTCCCATTCCCCACGACTTAGCAAAGATGATGGAGAGTGGCCTAGCAATGACCTCCACCAGCTCCCTCAGCACCCGCGGGTGCATCCCATCAGGGCCCATGGATTTATGGATGTCCAGGTTGCTTAATTGGTCCCTGACCCAGCCCTCATCAACCAAGACAGATTCCTCCTCTATCCTGACTTCTTCTGGGGCCTCAGGGGTCCAGAGCTCCTCAGGACAGCCTCCAGCAGTATAGACAGAGGCAAAGAAGGCATTCAGTAACTCCGCCTTCTTTTTATCCTCTGTCTCCAGGGCCCCCACCTCATTCACCAGTGGGCCTACATTGCCTCTAGTGTTGGTTTTACCTGCAATGTATTTGAAGAAGCCCTTTCTGTTGTCCTTGACCTCTCTTGCAAGGTTTAATTCCAAGGAGGCCTTAGCTTTCCTAGTTGCCTCCCTACATCCTCTGACAACAGACTTATATTCCTCCCAAGTGGCCAGCCCCTCCTTCCATGATCTGTACACCCTTTTCTTCCACTTGAGTTTGCCCAGCAGTTCCCTGTTTAACCATGCAGGTCTCCTGGTACCCTTCCTTGACTTCCTACCTGCTGGGATGCTCTGATCGTGAGCTCGGAAGAAGCAGTCCTTGAATGCTAACCAACTATCTTGGGCCCCCTTACCTTCTAGTACCCTGTCCCATGGGATTTCCCCTAGCAATTGCTTGAAAAGGCCAAAGTTGGCCCTCCTGAAGTCCAGATTTACGAGGGATTGGAAATTAAAACAGATAGCTAAGATGGTAATATCATTTGTGAACGTTGTTTTATCCCGTCTCTTTATAAAGCTTGTTTCAGAGTTAAGTGTAATAATACCTTACTTGCTGCATGCGCTGTTTGTTAGTGCTTACATGTGGTTTAGCAGTGGGCGCTGGTCAAAATGTATCGTTTTGGTATGGGTTTTGATACTGATTTATGTCGTGATAAACTGGGCAGTTACTATTCCGATCTCTTATCTCTATGACACAATGATGGGCAGCTTTAATCGCGAATCGGTAGCTGCGCACTCCGGGCGTCTTTTAACTGATTTTGATAGTATCTGCTCCTTTTTTGCCAAGCTGATCCCTGCGAAATTCGAACAGGGCATGCTTTTATTTTCAGGTGTCCTGAATGTGTTTCTGGTGTGGTATACGATTAAATGTCGGTGCAGCAACAGCTGTAGTTATTATGCTGCCCCTGTAACCAGGAGAAAACACCAAAAGAAATCAGTTCGTGAAGAGAAGGATGATGACACGGAGCCTTCTAAGGCAGAGCCATCACGTGACCCAGGTGAGGGCCCTTCTCAGGCAGAGTCAGGGCCTGACACAGATGGGGGTTTCCTTGATCGTCTTTTTAAAGCAGACCCATCACAGAAGAAAGGTCCTTCTAAAGCAAAACTATCACAGGAGGAGGACTCGGACGTAGAGGTAACCTACCACTCTTTATCCCTGAAGGACCTGCGAAATATAAGGAAAGACTTTAGTTGTTATGACGGTGAGCCAATTATTACCTGGTTGCTCCGATGCTGGGATAACGGGGCGGATACCATGGACTTGGATGGTAAAGAAGACAGACAGTTGGGATCCCTGTCCAGAGGTGGTGGTATTGATAAGATGCTTGCAAGAAGGTCAAACACTATCAGTCTCTGGAGGCGACTCTTGTCAGCTGTAAAGAGCAGGTATCCCTATAAGGATGATGTTATGAGCCACCTAAGCAACTGGACCACTATAGAAAAGGGTATTAACTACCTTAGAGAACTGGTTGTGTGAGAGATCATTTATAGACACCCACGGGAAATTGTAGATCCTGTAAATCCTGATGAAGTGGAATGCAACCGATCCATGTTCCAGAAGGTTGTGCAGAGTGCTCCACCGACACATACCCACACATTGTCAGTATTGGTCTGGGGAGAAGATGATATGGCACGATCTAGTGTGAGTAAAATGGCTAACTATATGCGACAGTATGAAGATAGTATTTCTTCCCCACTGCAGACCCGCATCTCAGCTGTGGAAAAACTGACTAAGGAAAACCAGGACTCATTTAAACAACTGTCAGACAAACTGTCCAGGATAGAGAATAAACTTGACTCTCTACCTACACAGGTCTGTGTTGCAGCTTTTAGGACGAAACGCCCTCCTACAGGACCGGCTCAAAGGAAATAGAACACGTCACAAGGTATCCTGTGGTTTACCCTGCGTGATTATGGGGAGGACATGAGCAGATGGCATGGACAACCTACCAGTACCCTACAGGCACGAGTACGTGAGTTGCAAGCTAAAAGAAATACCAGAGAGAATTTTCCTAGGAGGAGGGCTGCTCCAGTTACCAATGAGCAGGACTCCAGTCACAGTAGATGGGCCTCAAATTCCTTTTTCCCAAGTGTGAATAGGAGAAATGAAGGTCCAATCCCCATGAGCAGCACGAATCCATTCCTTGATTAGAAGGGCTCTACCTCCAGCCAGGTGGAGGAGAGGGACAACCAAGTTTATTGGACTGTGTGGATTCGATGGCCTGGCACATTAAAACCACAAAGGTATCGAGCCTTGGTAGACACTGGTGCACAGTGCACCCTAATGCCATTGGATCATAAAGGGACAGAATCCATCAGTATTTCAGGAGTAACAGGGGGATCTGAAGAGTTATCTGTATTGGAGGCCGAGGTGAGCCTAACTAAAAATGAATGGGAAAAGCACCCCATTGTGACTGGTCCAGATGCTCCGTGCATCCTTGGCATCGATTACCTCAAGAGAGGGTATTTTAAGGACCCAAAAGGGTATAGATGGGCCTTTGGTATAGCAGCTGTAGAGACTGAGGACATTAAACAGCTGTCTACCTTGCCTGGCCTCTCAGAGGATCCTTCTGTTGTGGGGCTGCTGAAGGTTGAAGAACAACAGGTGCCAATTGCTACTGCCACGGTGCACCGATGACAATATCGCACCAATCGAGACTCCCTGACCCCCATTCATAAACTGATTAGACAATTAGAAAATCAAGGAGTGATTGGCAAGACTCGCTCACCCTTTAATAGTCCTATATGGCCAGTGCGAAAGTCTAATGGAGAATGGAGATTAACTGTGGACTATCGTGGCCTAAATGAAGTTACGCCACCGCTGAGGGCTGCCGTGCCAGACATGCTAGAACTTCAGTACAGACTGGAGTCAAAGGCAGCCCAGTGGTACGCCACCATAGACATTGCTAACGCCTTTTTCTCTATTCCTTTGGCACCAAAGTGCAGGCCACAGTTCGCTTTTACCTGGAGAGGTATCCAGTACACCTGGAATCGACTGCCCCAGGGGTGGAAACACAGTCCTACTATTTGCCACGGACTGATCCAGACTGCACTAGAAAAGGGTGGAGCTCCAGAACATTTGCAATACATTGATGACATCATTGTATGGGGTGACACAGCAGCAGAAGTTTTTGAGAAAGGGGAGAAAATTATCCAAATTCTTCTGAAAGCTGGTTTGGCCATAAAAAGAGACAAGGTCAAGGGACCTGCCCGGGAGATCCAGTTTTTAGGGATTAAATGGCAAGATGGGCATTGCCAGATCCCGATAGAGGTGATCAACAAAATAACAGCTATGTCCCCACCAACTAACAAAAAGGAAGCACAGGCCTTCTTAGGCGTTGTGGGTTTCTGGAGAATGCATATTCCAGATTACAGCCAGATTGTACGCCCTCTTTATCAAGTGACCAGAAAGAAGAATGATTTTCAGTGGGGCCCTGAACAACGACAGGCTTTTGAACAGATTAAACAAGAGATTGTGCATGCGGTAGCCCTTGGACCAGTCCGTATGGGACAAGATGTTAAAAATGTGCTCTACACCTCAGCTGGGGACAATGGTCCTACCTGGAGCCTCTGGCAGAAAGTACCAGGGGAGACTCGAGGTCGACCCCTAGGATTTTGGAGTCGAGGATACAGGGGCTCAGAGGCCAATTACACTCCAACTGAAAAAGAGATACTGGCAGCATATGAAGGAGTTAGAGCTGCCTCAGAGGCAATCGGTACTGAAGCACAGCTTCTCCTGGCACCTCTATTACCAGTACTAGGCTGGATGTTCAAGGGTAAGGTTCCTACTACTCATCATGCAACTGATGCTACATGGAGTAAATGGATTGCATTAATTACACAGAGGGCTCGAATAGGAAACCCTAATTGCCCAGGAATCTTAGAAGTGGTCATGGACTGGCCAGAAGGCAAAGACTTTGGAATGCCACCAGAAGAGGAGGTGACACGTGCTGAAGAAGCCCCACCGTATAATGAACTACCAGAGGATGAGAAGCAGTATGCCCTGTTCACCGATGGATCCTGCCGTCTTGTAGGAAAGCATCGGAAGTGGAAAGCTGCAGTATGGAGTCCTATATGACGAGTCACGGAGGCCACAGAAGGACAAGGTGAATCGAGTCAATTCGCAGAGGTAAAAGCCATCCAGCTGGCTTTAGATATTGCTGAATGAGAAAAGTGGCCAAGGCTGTATCTTTATACTGACTCATGGATGGTGGCAAATGCCTTGTGGGGGTGGTTAAAGCAGTGGAAGCAAAGCAACTGGCAGCACAGAGGCAAGCCTGTTTGGGCTGCTGAATTGTGGCAAGATGTTGCTGCTCGGCTAGAGAAACTAGTCGTGAAGGTACGTCATGTAGATGCTCACGTACCTAAAAGTCGGGCAACTGAGGAACATCGAAACAACCAACAAGCAGATCAGGCTGCTAAAGTGTTCCAAACAGACTTGGATTGGGAACATAAAGGTGAACTATTTTTAGCTCGGTGGGCCCATGACACTTCAGGTCATCAAGGGAGAGATGCAACATACAGATGGGCTCGTGACCGAGGGGTGGACTTAACCATGGACTCTATTGCACAGGTTATCCATGATTGTGAAACACGGGCTGCAATTAAACAGGCCAAACGGTTAAAACCTTTGTGGTATGGGGGGCGGTGGTTGAAATATAAATATGGGGAGGCCTGGCAGATTGACTATATCACACTCCCTCAAACCCGCCAGGGTAAACATTATGTGCTTACCATGGCGGAGGCGACCACCGGATGGCTGGAAACATACCCTGTGCCCCATGCCACTGCCCGGAACACTATCCTGGGCCTTGAAAAGCAAATCTTGTGGCGACACGGCACGCCAGAGAGAATTGAGTCGGACAATGGGACTCATTTCAAAAACAGTCTCACAGACAACTGGGCCAAAGAGCATGGCATCGAGTGGGTATAGCATATCCCCTATCATGCACCAGCATCTGAGAAAATTGAACGGTACAATGGGCTGTTAAAAACTACCCTAAAAGCAATGGGGGGTGGAACCTTTAAAAACTGGGATAAGCATTTGGCACAAGCTACCTGGCTAGTTAACACCAGGGGATCTATCAATTGAGCTGGCCCTGCTTAGTCGGACCTTTTATATACAGTAGAAGGGGATAAAGTCCCCGCGGTGCATGCAAGGAATTTGTTGGGAAAAACTGCCTGGGTTCTTCCTGCTACGGGCAAAGGTAAACCCATTCGTGGGATTGCTTTTGCTCAAGGACCTGGATGTACTTGGTGGGTGATGCTGCAGGATGGTGAAGTCCGATGTGTCCCTGAAGGTGATATGATTCTGTTTTCTCCTCCCTCCTTCCATTTTCAGGTGATGACGTGGGATGGAATAGTAGGATTCTCTCTATTAATGCCTGGCTACGAGACTGGTGCTACAGGCAGGGCTTGGGCTTCTTTGATAATGGCTGGCTTTATAAGACACCAGGCCTGTCAGTAATACATGGGAAAGGTTTATGTCGTAGGGGCAAACGGGTCCTGGGACAGGAATTAGCAGGGCTCATTCGGAGAGCTTTAAACTAAATTCGAAGGGGGATGGGGTAGTAGCTGGGCTTGCACCACTGGGGCAACGCTCTAGTGTTGAGGTAGACCAGGAGGCCTCCCATCCCCCTGGGGTGAAATCGGGGTGCTCAGCTCGCTCCCTGAAATGCCTGTACACCAATGCACGCAGCATGGGGAATAAACAGGAGGAGTTGGAAACCCGTGTTCGGTCGGGGGGCTATGATCTAGTGGCAATCACAGAGACTTGGTGGGACAACTCGCATGACTGGAATGTGGTCATGGATGGCTATGTCCTGTTCAGGAAAGACAGGCCACTAAGGAGAGGTGGTGGAGTTGCTCTTTATGTGAGTGAGCAGCTAGAATGTGTTGAGTTCTGTCCAGGGGCGGATCAGGAGCGAGTTGAGAGTTTGTGGGTGCGAATTAAGGGGCAGGCTGGCAGGGGTGATACTGTTGTGGGTGTCTATTACAGGCCACCAGATCAGGATGAGGAGGGTGATGAGGCCTTCTACAGGCAGCTGAGAGCAGTCTCGCAATTACAGGGCCTGGTTGTCATGGGGGATTTCAACTACCCTGATATTTGCTGGGAGGCCTACTCAGCCAGCCATCCTCAGTCCAGGAGGTTCCTCCAGTGCATTGATGATAACTTTCTGATGCAAATGGTGGATGAGCCAACTAGGAGAGGAGCGCTGCTGGATCTTATCCTCACTAACAAGGAGGGTCTGGTTGAAGAGGTGAAGGTTGAGGGCAGCCTTGGTTGTAGTGACCATGAGATGGTGGAGTTCAGGATCTCATGTGGCAGGACCAGAATAGCTAGCAGAATCGCAACCCTGGACTTCAGGAGGGCCAACTTTGGCCTTTTCAAGCAATTGCTAGGGGAAATCCCGTGGGACAGGGTACTAGAAGGTAAGGGGGCCCAAGATAGTTGGTTAGCATTCAAGGACTGCTTCTTCCGAGCTCAAGATCAGAGCATCCCAGCAGGTAGGAAGTCAAGGAAGGGTAGCAGGAGACCTGCATGGTTAAACAGGGAACTGCTGGGCAAACTCAAGTGGAAGAAGAGGGTGTACAGATCATGGAAGGAGGGGCTGGCCACTTGGGAGGAATATAAGTCTGTTGTCAGAGGATGTAGGGAGGCAACTAGGAAAGCTAAGGCCTCCTTGGGATTAAACCTTGCAAGAGAGGTCAAGGACAACAGAAAGGGCTTCTTCAAATACATTGCAGGTAAAGCCAACACTAGAGGCAATGTAGGCCCACTGATGAATGAGGTGGGGGCCCTGGAGACAGAGGATAAAAAGAAGGCGGAGTTACTGAATGCCTTCTTTGCCTCTGTCTATACTGCTGGAGGCTGTCCTGAGGAGCTCTGGACCCCTGAGGCCCCAGAAGAAGTCAGGATAGAGGAGGAGTCTGTCTTGGTAGATGAGGGCTGGGTCAGGGACCAATTAAGCAATCTGGACGTCCATAAATCCATGGG